>NC_054057.1:19426819-19580319 GCF_017639655.2 Falco naumanni | reverse complement strand
CAAGGTTTTTCACTTGTTTTTGTCAGCTGAATATGTTAAGTCTTTCTCCAGCTATTTTTCTTTGCTTTCAAAATTTCCACTCAAGGTAGTATAATTCCTCCTCACAGGAAGAGGAAATGTGTGGATGTAAACAGCTATCATTTGTATTGTCTACCAGGTGCCACAAGCCGCAACACTGAGGGAATGGAAAGCACAGAGATTCCTGCAATGGGCTGAAAGAACACAACATATAAAATTTCTTTCCCATGTGCAGAATAATTCTAGTATGCCTTCTGCCTCTTTATTCGGTTTTGGGTTGCGCTACAAATGTCCACCTCGGGCTGACTGTTCACTAATAAAAGGATATATTTTGAAATTAACACACTATCTATCTATAGCCTCAAAGTAAATTAGTTGTACTAGCATATCACTGCAGGTAAACTTTCATGGTCTGCTAGAGGAAAGGATAGCGTTTACTGCAGTTACAATGACATAATTGCATATGTTAAATTTGCTTAAATTTTTATTGCATCTGTAAAAAACAAAATGTTGCTTATTAACTTACTCTTTATGCAAACATCTAAAACTTTACATCACAGTAAAAGTACTGAGTGTTAATCAATTGTTTGGTCACAAGCCCCATCCTCCCCTTCTCATCTCCCTCCATCACAGCAAATCTTCTGAATCAGTATTGCACATATGGTCAAGTTTTTTTCAACCTCAAAATGCTATTTCTGCTCAGCAGCCAGCAGGACAGAAAAAAAAGTCACTAAAAAGGTCACTTGATATTTTTCTGACTCTCAAAAAGAAAAGTTTTCTTATCCCTTTGCTTGCTTAAGTCAGAGCAGTCCTAGAAGTGGTCTGATTGAGAGCAGCCCAACAGCCTCACGGGCCGGCGTTTCTCTCACATGTTGAAGCCAGCCATGTGTTACCTGGAAGATTACCAGCCGCTCTCTACTAAAGAAAGCGAACGTCAGCCAGACCAGAAAAAAAGTCTAGCTTGTTTTTCACAGGTAGAAGTCAGCACCAATCTAGGGAACACACTGAACAAGCAAAAGAACCTTCACTGATAAACAAGACAAGGGAATTAATTTTATTTTTACTTACATTGTTCATGTAATTAAACAGCCTTACTATATGGGGCAGCTGGTCATTTATCATCTGCGGCACAGAACATCTGTCCAAACTGGAGTAATCTAAAGCTTTACCTTCCCTAGCATTCAGAACCTACTTGTTTCAAGCCAGCTATGGCACCATGATGCTGCAAAGGAGGAAGAAAGTCCTTGGACCCCAGCATCTGGTTCTACAGCAGCAGCTCCCAGAACAGGTTATCACCTGCAACTGTAGCTTCCCGAGAAGCTTACTCTCACTCTACAACCACAGAAAACAGCAGAACCACCAAAGGACCAAAATGCAATTAGAAGCAGAAGAAAATGTTGACAGAGTACTTTGAACCTGTCCTTCTTCCAATATTTACACAGTGATAACGTGTGGCATCCTCTAACATCCAATACACAATGATTTCCAAAAGCACCAGTTTTCATTAACTCGCCCGATGGCCTTAGCTGCAGCACTAAAATAAAAAACAACAATCCAGGATAAATTACTATAGTGCCATTACTCAGGTGCTTTAAAAAAAGAAAAATAAATAAAATGATCACCAGCTGAAAACTTTTACTAATTCGCCATGTAGCAGCTAGCTTACTATATAGAAAAAAGCAAACAAGGCTACAAATTAATAGAAACCAGTCCTAGCAGCTCATCTTTCAGTCATTACCAATTGCAGGATACTTTTTCCTATCTTTCAGAGACCATTTCTCTCCATATAGCAAAAAAAAGCAGTTCAGATTGTATTGTTTTTCAATTCGCAGAAGGCCAAGAGGCCTCCTCCTTTGGCATAAAACACAGAAATACTTCTAGCTCTAAACTTCACTAGAAAATTCTACAAAAATTTTTCAGTTACAACAGGGCAGAAAAGGTGATCAATTTTATTTCAGAACACGCAGTTAAAACAAGAAGAATTAAGAACAAAGATATTTACTTTGGACAGAATTAATCTACATGGGAATTGTTATCTAGAAATTGCACGTCAAAAGAAAATAGGCTTCTTTTTGCTTTTCTGACTTTTGAAAAGCAACTTCACACCTCATGGAATTTCATTTAGAAAAATTTAACCACAGTGGAACTGCTATTACTTAAACAACCAGACCACTTAAGAGGACACCACTACTTCAAGAACAGCTGACTAAGAGCTGGGAAACAACACCCACGAACCTTACAGAATAACAAAAGCATAAAGTAAATTTCTCTTGTGTCTCAATACTAATTTACAAAGCGGCTAAAATAAAGATAATTTTAATGAGGTTTTGACATGTTTTTAGCATTTTTATGTTCACTGTACAGATTCATTTGATGTTGGCAAACACTCAGCACTTCTACCTATGCCAAGTAACAAAACAGGCATCAAGAAAGTGATGAGCACAACATTTAAGCAGACTGATACTGTGTAGTCTGTCCAGTTATCAAAAACTGTCCTTCCCTGAAAGAACATCCAGGGAAGCAATTCAGTTGGCTGGGAAACAATTTGTTCAGCTGCCTTAACATGGGAAAGCTTTCTCCTCTTTGCATAATTCTCTCATTCACGCATCTTCCAGTTTGACACAGCCATTAGATGTTCCACAGGCAGTAACTGCCTTCACCACACAACCCTAATTCACCTTTAGGACACCTTCTACAAAATCATGGCATGGTTGAGGTCAGAAGGGACCTCTGAAGGTCATCTGGTCCAGCCCCCCTGCACAAGCAGGGCTACTGAGAGCCAGCTACCTAGGACCCTGCTCAGATGGCTTTTGAGTATCTCCAAGAGTGGAGACTCCACAACCTCCCTGGGCAACCTGTGCCAGTGCTTGGTCACCTCACAGTGACAGTGTTTCCTGATGTTCAGAGGGAGCCTCCTGTGTTACAGTGTGTGCTCACAGCCTCTGGTCCTGTGTAGGGGTGCACTCCACCCCCTTCTCTGGGCCGCCGTATGACCTCGGGAGCTGCTGGCTATAGCCCTCAGTGCCCTGAGTAATGAGTTGGGCAGTTAAGTACCCCTTGACCATCAACAACTCTTGCTCGGCAGAGAACAGCACTGTCCGTACCAGTAACCATAAGCTAAGCCTCAACGCTTTGGGTGACGAGTGGGGCATTAAGTGCCCCTTGACCATACTGGTAACTCCTACTTGACCGAGGCAGAGGATGGCACTGCCGTAGTTCCAACCAGAACTCCTGTTGGCTGGTCAAAGCAGGGAAGAAGAATGGAAATAATCAGTTATTCCCTGACAATCCTGGAATGTTCTCACCACATCATAGCCCGAGTGGCAACAGAGTAGAACAATATACTGTTCCTGGAGGTTTTGAGAAAATGACAAGCTCTGGCTGCAGTTGGGATGGAACTTTGCTGATGACTAAAGTCAGCCATCTCATGAGACCCTTCTGAGCTCTCCTGCACCACAGTGGCTGTGACCAGCATCTCCCTCTGAGCAGGACACGTCTCAGAGCTCACAAACCACCAGGTTTATGATACGAGGGGGACTGTCACGGCATGTCAGTGGCAGGGCCTGGGCTGGTGCCCCAGCTGCTCGAGGCTCAACCCTTTGCCCATTGAGGAATGCAAAGGCAAAAGACATGAGTATTTCACTGAGCTCAAGGGCAAACTTTTAACAGGTACACCTTTGCTGTAATATATATTGCAAGCTTGAAGTAGTCAGGTTAATTATGTAATTCTGTGATTTAAACCAAATTGATTTGCTGCTAAAATCTTGTGAAATGTGAATTAACCCTACTTGCTCTCTCTCTCAACCCCCCAACCCCCTTCAAATCTAATCCATTGTCCAAGTCTGAGACTAGGAATAGATCTGGCCACACCTAAACTCTGAGAGTTTCGCAAACAAGGGGGTCTATTCTGAACCTCACAACCCAGCAGAAGGGTCTCCCTTATTCTTTACCCCACTTTCTTTATCTTTCCCTTTTAGACATAAACCATTGACCAAGTCTGAGACTAATAATGGATCCGGCCGCACCTAAACTCTGCAAGAGTTAGGAAAGCAAGGGGGCCTACTCTAGACCTCGTGACTCAGTGGGAGGATCTCCTTTACCCTTTTACACCTTTATCTTTATAAACTGTTTATACCTCTATTCTATTTGATTTCAACTTGATTTAAGTCTGTGCGTTTACTCCGTGTATTAAGTAATAGAGTGAACACTGCCATCAAACCTTGTGCAGTTACATTTCCACATATTCATAATAAACTTATTTCACCTAAACATCTTGGTGGTCATTCTTTAAGCGACCTGACCTAACCATTCCTTTCACGGCATCCAGTCACTGGGCACCACTGAAAAAAGTCTGACTTTTCCTCTGGTCAGCCCCCAGCATCTACTGATGCCTGCAGTTGTGATGCCCCCAGGTGAAGGACTTTGGTGCTCCTGTTTCTTAAACTGCAGGAGGATCCCATCAGCGCATTTCTCCAGCCTGCTGAGGTCCCTCTGGATGGCAGCATGCCCATCTGCTGTACCAGCCACTCCTCCAGTTTTACACCATCAGCAAACCGGCTGAGGGCGCACTCTGCCTCACCATCCAAACCATTAAATATGGACGTTGAACAGGATTGGACCCAGTACTGACCCGAGGCACACTGCTCGTTACTGGCCTTCAACCAGACTTTGTACCACTGATCACCCCCCCTCTGGGCCCAGCCATTATTCCACCAGTTTTCAATATACCTCCCTGTCCGCTTCCCAGACAAAGGACTGTTTACCCTACTTTTGCTGCAAAGCTTCTAAAACAGCTATTTAGATACAGATTCAACAAGTTCACTTCTCAAAAACACAGATATTGAAAGATGCAAAGCCAATTCTAAGATCTTTTACATCTGGTAATATGTTATTTCAAGCTAGGAAAATTAAATCTGAGTTAGGCATAAGACTTAAAAGGTTGAAATGTTTGTTTGCATGTTTAATGCAAACCTTCAAAACTATACTTCTGGAAATAATACGCAAAAAATATGCAAGGCAGTAAGTTCTGAAAAGCTGTGAAAACACAGTGGAAACAAAGTCAACTACTGGATAAAATTATTACAAATCAATAAAAAACTTGCAGTGGCATAGAAGTGTGTAAATATAATAAAATCCAGTGTATGTCTCCCTACGTTCAAGCTCAACACACAGCATATTAGCTCATATAATAATGAATTTGGACAAGTTGCATAAAACAAGACATTTGCTTTACTTGGAGGGGGAGAATGGGACTTGTGTAACCATATTTTTCGCAGGCAATATAATCTGGTTTATTTTTAACTGGTACACTCAGATTCAGCAATTACACACACAGAAATTTGCTTTAGGACAAATATCTGGATAATTCTGTAAGTACTGATGTAAGTACAGGATAACAAAAAAACAACAAAAAAAAAAGACCTTACCTGTTTTGAACACACCAAGGAAGCCATAACACATAGATGTGGTGTCAAAAACAGTTTTAGTCTCATGATTAAAATTGCTAGGACACTGTACGCCAACAGCTGCAATGCATGGTATACCAGCTGCAAAAAAACCCAAAACAAACACACAGAAGCATATTATTTGCATACTTTTTTTTAATTTGTGTCTTAAACATACAGCTTCATTTTCACTTTGAGCTTGTCTGAAAGAGTCCAAGTCAAAGTAAAGATCTTCACATTTCAGATAACGATAAGGACCTTCTGTTACCTTTTTTTCTAAAGCGTATGTGGTACGCCAAGGCATGGACTAACAGGAAGGATAAACATTAACAATAAAACCAAAAGGAGCTGAAGAAATGGCTGGCTATGCAAAAGATCCTGAAACATAAATAAGCCATGATATATGTAAAATTTCTTGTATAACCTCTTTACAGGAGTGAGGAGACCTTGCTATTTAATACCTAAAATCCCCAAGTACGGAATGAAAGAAGCAAATAAAATCATCCTTGGTATTCATAGAATCACAGGCATCTTGCTTTCGTATTCTCAAAAAAGGTTAAAAAGCATCAGAGATGTCATTCACCGTTCCTCACTGAATCTAGATTTCTTGTGGAAGTACTGTGGTAAATTATAAAAGCACTGCTGCAATCAGTGCTTTTATTCAACTGATTATTGTATTTTGAATGGTATGATATTCCTTATAGCACAAACCACAAATAAACTGCTGTTAAGAAAGTTTTTCACTGTCCTTGCTGGCTTAAGTTCAAATAAAGAAACCATGCAAGAAATCTGCCATTCAATTGTATGTCACAGAATGACAGAATCATAGAAATGGGTTGGAAAGGACCTTAGAAAGGCCCCTCCCCTGCAGTAAGCAGGGACATCTTCAACTAGATCAGGCTGCTCAGAGCCCCGTCCAACCTGGCCCTGAATGTTTCCAGGGATGGGGCAACCTACCACCTCTCTGGGCAACCTGTTCCAGTGTTTCACCACCCTCATTACAAAAAATTTGTTCCTTATATCTGGCCTAAATCTACCCTCTTTTAGTTTAAAACCATTACCTCTTGTCCTGTCACAACAGGTGCTGCCAAAGAGTTTGTCCCCATCTTTCCTATATGTGCCCTTTAAGCACAGAAAGGCTGCTATAAGGTCTTCCCAGAGCCTCCTCCAGGCTGAACAACCCCAACTCTCTCAGCCTTTCTGCACAGGAGAGGTGCTCCAGCCCTCTGATCATGTGGCCCCTCTCTGGACCTGCTCCAACAGGTCCACATCTTTCCTTCGCTTAGGACACCGGAGTGGGACAGAGGACATTTTTTTTGCCTAATTTTATTAGGAGAACCCCATGTAGAATTATTTTCATTATGGCCTATTTCAAAACAGAATTTTTAACATTATCTGTCACGTGAAATCCCAGTAAAGACCCCGATCTCCTTCTCAGCCTATACAGAGAAAATGGAAGGTCCCAGCCTAATTTCAGTGTCTTTCTGTACTGCTACAGCAAAAGCCCAAGACTCATCTCACACTGCCACCCCACCATTAGCTAGTATATTTTTTTGTTCAACATTCCAGAGTTATTCTGGTGACATACCAGACCCAATTTAAGATGAGGGAATAAAAGATGCAAATGTTTAGCTTCAAATAAACCACATACCAGCATCAGACCATTGCAACCTGTATTTCAATATTGAGCATTGGCTTAATGTAAGAATAAACTTGTGCAGAAAAAGAATCTTACCTCACCGTGATTAAAACGCTCCTCTCTGAATAAGAAACAGAAAATCACATTATTTGTTTACGTACTACAGAAGCACTAGTTTTACTTTAAAGTCATCTATATTGGCTCTAGACAACTGAGCTAATTCAGTAAGCATGAGTCAGTGCCTGTACAGATTTTTTTCCCCCCTCCATAACAAGCTTTGAAATATATTGCAAATCAGTAACTATCTTCCCTCAATCCCTATATCTATTTGGAAATGTGAAAATAAATTTTAGCAGTTTTTTTTTTTAATTACTTCCATGAATTAACTCATAAATAAAACAGCTTATTTAGAAAATGAAACTTCTGTAATATAAGAGGCAAAGCACTGGCACCAAAGAGTTGGTCATTTACTTGGGTATTACATGGGCTGGGTTGAGATTCTCAGAAGGAAATACAAATCTGAAGAGTCAAAATAATGTATACTTCATGTTCTCAAAAAACATCTGTGAAGACAGGATGCTGATTCCTGTTCACATCGGTTGAAATTTTGATAATGGCTATCAGACCACGAAAAGTAAAGATCACCAAAATGATTAGTGAAAAATTAAAAACAAAAAAAACTAAAAAACCCAGGAAGCCAAAAGATATGACAAATTGTGCAATTTGACTGCTCTTGAGCACAGCATTAACTAGTAATGGGAAATGGCAGTGACAGGTACAGCATGTACTACAGATAATTAGAAAATGAAATTAATACAGTTGGGATCCCTTCCTAAAGATGAAACCCTGGTATCTTTGTAACCCAGAAAAAAAAAATAACAGGGAGGAAATAATTTGCATTCACTATTTATAGGAGAAAAGAAAATAGGCACATAAATATTGGTTTAGGAACAGAGCAGAAAAATAAATGATTAAGTAGAAAATATGGGTGTAAAAAGGTTTAAGGTGTCTAAAACTAAGTTCAGTAGATAAACTTAGTTTTCAACATCCTAGAAAAATACCACAAACAGTACATCCAAGCCCTTCAAAAACAACCGACAATGTAGAATTCTGAATTATTTAGCGATTAGAAAATCAAATAAACTTCCAGCAGAAAATTCCATATTACATTAAAAAAAGACAGTAAAATTTACCTTTCATATTGGCCTGCCTGAGACAAGGCCCACGTAAGATATTTAACTGCCTGAAGAAAACAAGAGCCAAGAAAAAGTATGGATAAACTTTTAAAAGCATTCTAAAGCATTTTCAACATTCGCTAAATTAAATTACCCCTAGGTATATTATATCATTTGAGATAATGCTAAACTAAAAGACATGCAATGTTTTAGCTAAAAACTCTTTTTGAGTATGTTTAATAAGCCAGACAGTTAGCAGTTATCCCATCTGTTCCTGTGTAAACTGTAAGTTGCTTTTACACAGATTACACACAACCAAATTTACAAAAACAGTTATCAACTTCAGCTATAGTACCCATCAGCTAAGTGACAGAAGCTTTTTTGGTGCTTAACATCAAAGCAAGTTTTACCATTGGCTCAGGATGGACCTTTGCAAAAATCTATGTAAAGAGAACACAGAATTTTAAGTAAATATTTTTTAAAACCTGTATTTTTTCTAGCTGTATTGGGTTTACGTGGCAGGATTTTGGTAGCAGGGGGGCTGCAGGGGCTGCTTCTGTGAGAAGAGGCCAGGGGCTGCCTCAATGTCAGACAGAGACAGTTCCAGCCAGCTTCAAAACAGATCCACCGCTGGCCAAAGCTGAGCCCATCGGGGACACTGGTGGGGCCTCTGTTGATAACGTGTTTAAGAAAAGGTAAAAAACACTGTGCAGCAGCTTTAACAGCCAGCAGTGAGAAAAATGGGGGAAACAACCCTGAAGACACCAAGGTCAGCGAAGGAGTGGGAGGAGGCGCTCCAGGCACAGGAGCAGAGCTTCCTCTGAAGCTTTCGGAGAAGGCCGTGGTGATGTAGGTTTTCCTCCTACAGCCTATGGAAGATCATGGTGGAGCAGATATCCACCCTGCAGCTTGTGGAGGACCCCATGCCACACAGCAGGTGGAGATGCCCTGAAGAAATCTGCAACCCCTGGAGAGCCCACACAGGAGCAAGCTCCGGGCAGGAACTGCAGCTCATGGAGAGGAGTCCACACAGGAGCAGGTTTTCTGGCAGCAGTGCAACCTGTGGGGGACCCGTGCTGGAGCAGTCCGCTCCCGACAGACTGTATCCCATGGAAAAGACCCATGCTGGAGCTGTTCTTAAAGAACTGCAGCCTGTGGGAGGGACCCACCACACTAACTTCTTCCCATCTCAAAATAAAAACTGACCCCTTCAAAAACCTGAAAAGTAAATTCAAGGTAAGGGTGATTCACTAAATCAGTCACCTACCCTTTTGATGATTACCCCAAAAACCACCAGAACGACTGGTAATAGCAGAGTCTTTGTGTATCTTACTGGAGTCTACAATAGAAATAATTCAATATATATAAAATGTGTATATATATAGTCATATATATTAAAAAATGCATTAATTGCTTTCCAATCACCTATAATTACTTCAATGGTCATTTAAAAAAAAACAATATAAAAGAGTTCCTCCTCAAGTAAAATGTAAGTTTAAATACTCAACAAGAACAAAGCAAGCTTAAAGAAACTCAAATTTAAACTCCACCCAGAATCACACTAGAGGTCGTAATATGAGGGTCATTAGTAAACTACTCCCATTTATTTGGCAAGCTACCCAAAGACTAAAAGCAGACTGTATCTCAATTTGAGTACTGTTGGTTGAGTAACCTATAAATATTCCAAATGCATATTGAGATACTCATCAACCAAAAAAAGTCTACTGATGCCACATCAAGAAGCTTCGATACTTTTCTGTAGTCTAAATCTAACACACAAGACTTTCGCAGCTCTCAGTACTTTTTCCACATACTCAGAATCAGTTACTAACAGACATATGAAGTCTTTGGTTTGCAGAACTGTATCCTTTGACTTATCCCTCAGCAAGCACTTATTTCATTCAATCAAGCACATTTCTACATCCCAAATCAAAACATTATTTTGTTTCTAGTTCACTTAAAAGCACTAAAACCAGTTAAATTTAGCTTAAGTTCATCAATGTCTCTAAATTCACAAGTAAGCACTTGAACGTACGATGGCAGTAGGAGGTTATGGCTCTCTGATGTTTTAAGTTACAAAAATAAGATAAAACAAGAAGTTCCCTCTTCCATAGTCGTCTATTTTGATCAAATTACCTCTTTTTCCATGAAGTCAAACTCTGCAGCACAGGTATACATTAATGTATCAAAATCCTTGTAGCCAATAAATTTAGATTTTAATATGTTTCCTATATGAGCCTGGTAGGATATACACAGAGAAAAAAAAAGCTGTCATAAGCAAAAACTGTCCTGTTTTCCACAACGAAGTTGTTTAAATGTAAACGGGGAAAGTTTTTAACTAAAACAGAAGTTTATACCATTTACAATATTGTTATAAGAGTACCAAAAATCTTTTTTCATTATATTAAATGACATTTCAGAGTGTAACACAGATTGGACTGTGTTAAATAAAAAGCAGAAAGCAGCAGAAAACAGGCGTTACCATTGCAACTGTGTTCAACAAGAGTAGAGTTTTGAACACCCATATTTTAAAATAGATGCTTCCCATCTTTTGCCCCTTGATGCACATCTGTAGATAGGTTTTTAACAGCAGAATCTGACAATAAAGGAGCTGAAGTGAAGCAAGGAGTCCTAGTTACAACAATCATTTCAAAAATGTCTTTAAAATTAGCTTCAGAGGAAAGTGCACTAAGAAATTGAGTAAATAAAGATGTAGGTAGAAGATATTCAAAATAAACAAAGCTCTGTAAAACCACATCTAAAAACAAACACAGAGCATTTACTAACTCAATAGTAAATAATTTGTCTTTTCACAAACTTCAGTAATAGCACTTCAAAGTGATACTACATAATGAATGAGAAAGCAAATATGCAATCCCTCTGCCATTTCTGCAAAACACATCTTGGAATTTCAAGAAAGTGTATCAGTAAGATGCCAAAATCAAAATATTAAGAATTAAATAATTTTTGAAAGACACCAACCAGATACTCATATAAGAGAACTTACATCATCAGCTATTCCAAACGCTAAAGAAGTTAGATATTTCAAGGTGACTGTCCCAAATAACCAGGCACATCCTTCAATGACCTTAAAAAAAAATTCAGAATGAAATAAACATGTCTCAAGATACATTTTCTTTTTTTAAAGGGTTATTATATTTAGCTACTAATTACAACTCTCCTATATTATCCCAAATAAGTACAGTAATTTCTAAACAAGGATGCTTCCCAAATTTCAGCACATTGGGGTGTTTAAAGTTTTTTTGTATTGTCTACTATAGATGAAATAATTTTGTGCAATTAATTTGTATTATTCCTGTACTGCTGCACATGACATTGTAGCAGAGGAAGTAGCAAATTAAACAGGGGCAGCCTGACTGCCAGTTCCATCTGTTGTGCGTACACCAGTGTGCAGTGATTATTTTCCACGAATAGCCTCTCCATATTATCAGGGTGTACTATTCTGGTAATTCAAATCTTTGGAGGAATTTGCTGATTTAAAGTACTTTCTGAAGATAATCTCAAGTTAGAACTTGAAGCAAATGTAAAGTAAATATGTACAACTACTACTTTTAGTTACATACCATGTTTATCGCTGTACCAGAAAGATTAAATCCTTGGCAATCTAGCTTAATCTATCTAATTCTTTATAAAACTAGATCAACTGAATAGCACAACTCGGCTCAGTATCTGGGACCAGCAGCAAATGCTTTCAGAGAGAATTCAACAAAATACAAAATTATCTTTACCCTAGTGTAACCAGGGTTTTTACATGACAACGGGTTGCATTCAAACAAACATAAATATCTAGGAGGCACCTAATTCGTTACTGAATGACACTTGCTTTTTTCTTCCTTTTTTTTTTTTTTTTTTTTTGCTTCCACAGCATCTTTCTTCTCTCTTATAATCATACTGCTGCTAACATAAGGAGCACTAAATAAACTCTAATTATATCCTACTTCTATTTGCTGGTTTTGCTATATTTACTTTTATTTTACAAGATGTCAAATTCTAACCTATGTTAAAATCTCAGCTATTTAGCAATTCTAAATAATTACCTTCACACTCTACTTAAATTTGATGGTATTACATTTAGGGGAACGGCATTCTATATATATATATTTTTTTTTAAGTAAGACACATTGACTGAGACTGCATGCAATATTTAGGATGCTAAATGATGAGTTTACAAAATAAAAAATATTTTCTGCTTTCTCTGCAGTTATTTCTCCATGACTTCCATCATGTACTTTCCTTTTTGATGCCTGCTCAGTAATGAATTGAAATGTTCAGAAAAGTTTTCATAAGAATACCAAGTTTTTTCTGCTGAGTGGCAAGGACTTATTTAGGATCACTTATTTTATATACATACTTAGGGGAGTAGGGGCGGTCTTTTGAACACTTCCCATTTAATCCCACCCTTTAATTCTTACATTCTAACATTCACACCTTATCCCATGGAGCTTATTTTCTTTTATAGCTCCAGTTAGGTATCTTCCCCAAAAGGTTTCTGAAATTCAAGTGTATTACATTCACCCGCACACTCTTATCTACATCCTTCAAAGAAGTCAAACACATTTGTGAGGCATGACTTCCTCTCGCAGAGGCTGTATCGGACCCATCTCACTACACTGCGGGTACATATTGCCTTAACAACTTCATCACTGTCCAAGTCTTTGTTCTTTTACAAAATTTAGACTTAATGGTCTGCAGTTCTGCAAATGCTTTGGATCTCAGTTTTGAAAACCGACATGAGATTTGCCTACACTCCCATTTTCCCAGCTACTACATGCACTGCAGTTTGTTATAGATACTTTTTTAAATTTCTTTACATTCTTTTTCCTTTACAATAACTGCATTAATTCCATCCAGTTTTGCTAACAGGTTACCCTTCCCGTGAGAATGTCTGTCTTAAACCAGGCATAGTCTCGGTAGGCTCCCGTTTCAGGTGTTTTTGCAAGTTAACATTATGTCTTAAGCAACTAGTTGCTTCTCATGTTTTCTACAGCATTATATTTCATTTATCATAGTTTTGGGAGCGTCCTCCATGCTTGCCCCCAACGCCTCACCCCAGTGTTTTACTCCAATTTGCTTCCTTGTGTAATCATTATGTTGCCTGCTGCTGTTATAAAAAACATCCTAAAAAAATAAATATAGGACACACTTTAGTGACTATCTAATGCAGTATCTTAATCTCCATTTCTGCAAGCACTGTTAGCCTTTCACTTGCTTTTTCTAAATTGTCCTTTATTTTAATGGGATCTTCATACAGATCTTAGGTTTTGTAAACATGTTTAAGTCTGTAATTAAATGTGTTGCTATTTCAGTTTTCTCATATAAATGCATGTTTATGCCCTTTTTCTTCCTTCAGTAATTGAAAATTAATTTCTAGGAACATGGTCAATTTATTAAAGAGAGTGGTTCAGCTATATTTCTTGATTTTCAACTATTAGAAACTAAACCAGTTCTGTATTTCACAAAAAATAAAAGAAAAAGAAAAAAAAATCATAGTTCCTTTCTGAAATTCAAAATATATGAAAATCCTTACCCATATATAGACTTCTCTTCTGCTGCTTTTCAAGACTTTTGGACTCAATTCAAGAATTCCCTAATAATAAAACGAATGCACATTTTCAGGAACATCTATTAACAATAACACATTTTAGTACCCTGGATAAAGGTAATTTTTTTTGTTTCTTTTGGGAAGCACCTATTGTACCTCACAGCTATTTATTAAAAAAATCTCCATAATTAATACAGCCTGAAAGATAAATGAATATACAATATTGTGATTTCACCCTGTACTGGCAAAACATGCCAGCATAAGAACTCTTACTGCTGTTTATATACAATTAATGGAAGACCACGCTTCTCCTTAACAAGTAAGATTCTGTATTATACAGTTCTAAGCTTCTTTAAATCAACACCAATGGGAAACAGAATTATATCTGCTTCTACAAATGACAAGAGACATCTGAAGTAATAAATAAATTACTGGCAGCATAATACAAACAATTGTCACACAAGGCAACAGAATGTGGGGGTGGGAGGAGTAACTGATATTTTTCTGTGTCACATTATGCTCCTCATTTTATGACACAAGGAAGACTCATTTTAAGCTAATTTGATGAGCAAAGTAATGAAGAAAAATTGAGAATTAACTCAAAAGCTTGCAGAAATGTCCATATGTGAGACAGGCCACTATAAGCACCCAAATAACAGACAAACAATATTTTTTTTTTCCAAAGCAGAAAATAGGCAAGGAACTCAGTGTACCTATACTTTCTGTATAACTACAAAAGCTGTTACAAGAAACCAGAGTGGGTTTATAACAAGCAAACTCTACTACAGCAAATACCACTAGTCAAGGCAGCTTACTGTTAGCACAAGTGAGAAATTACCACCGTTTTACTGATGGACAAAATATAAACAAAAGGGGAAAAAAAGTCACTGAGCTCAGCCCACTGATTTGTAGGGTGCTAAGCTAGACCTGTTGATACAATCTTACCTCCTACTTCCTATGTACGTAAACCACTTAAGACAAACTGTATGAAACAGAGGTTGGGGTTTTTTTTCGTATTTAAGGAAAAATCAAAATAATGAATAATGATGAACGATTGCTCTTCAGTGAATAATTTCACTGACATGGCAGTATGACTCAGCAGTTTCAAATAGCCTTAAACCATTGTTATATATGTTCTAGTCATTTGTTCTGTATTTGCAGTTTCACAACTGATCAAGAAGCATATGACAAAAGCTGCTCCCTGCTCATCTTCCTGTTTCAGTTACGCTGGTCAAAAACTACGTATGTGGTAAATTTTATATTTTTATAAAAAGACGACAGATATTAAAACAAGAGAACTGAGGCTTAACTGAAATTCTTTTATGAAGAGGTCTTGGTGTGAAAAATATTTTTTTTAAATTAGTCATTACTCATTCTCCAAATATCTTTCAGGTCTAATTCTGCTTCTCATGTGAAAGATTTCCCAACTATCTGGTAACACAGCAGTTTCACATTTTACATCAATACATACATAACAGTACATCATTTCAGTCTTAGCATGTCATAGAATGTTTTTCTTAAATAACTTACCCAGATAACTAGTAAAGATGCTGCATAATACGATGTCAATAACATTGAATTACCAAACATCAGAATAAAACACACTACAAGAGATACCTGGAAGAGGAAAATAAAAATAATTAAATTTAAAATAGGAAAGGTAAGAATTGCCAAAGTGTAGAAATTAGCTTGTGTTAACAGCTTCAAAGACACCTACTTCACAGCAAGTACAAGCTTGATACACAAATTTACAGAACTGTTCTGAAAACACTGATAATGAGGACTTAATGGCAGCAGGTAGCCAAGTGTAGATTATGACGTTAATTTATATTTTAAAAGTACTTATAGACAAAAAGATCTGATCATAGACCTAACTCATCTTACGTGATATAACAGCAACATTTTTGAAGTTACTCATAACACGTTCATTTTTTACAATTTATTGTATTATTATTTCTCTACCCCATTTGTTACATTTCAGAATCCTGGACAACCATAAAAATGTCAAATAAAATGTTTGTTGCCTTCTTTCTTCCAAGCTGAGAAGCATATTTTTAAAATATGATCACCACCAAAGTCAAGGAAGCAGAACTCTGTTTGATCATATGCACTTAACTGTATGAGGTTGAAAGTCAAGGCTGAAATACAGCTTTTATCCACCATCCTGATCTCCTACTGTGCTTTGTTTTTAACAGAAAGCAAGCTGAATTACATTTTCTAACTTGGAGAGCAAAATCAATGATCCATCTCTTTCTTCTATACAAAGGAATAAAGAAAAAATAATGTAGCTATTTGTAAAATATGCAGACTTCTGTACTCCCCTCCTCAAATAGTTAGACTTGCATTTTCCACAGAAAACTGTGGGGAAGCAAAAATTGCAGATATCACAAAACAAAGACTGGCAGTTTACCCAGCCTCATTAAGTTTTCTCTGTAACGTAACAGGATTGTTTATCTATCTGAAAATAGGCTTTTATGACACTTTGGCACCAAAATTGAGATATAGCTATGGACATAAGCCAAAAGTCTTAAGTATTTCATCCTGCTTCTGTCAAAAAATTACTAAACGAAGATGCTTATTTGCAAATTTTCTTGGTAAATCTGGCTGGGAACAAGCATTTGGTATCCCAGGTTTACTTGAGAAATGAGTTGCAGAGAATGTACTACTGCCTTTTATTTATAGTATTTAAAAATACATATGAAAACATAAGAAATACAATTTAGCTCAAAGCTTCTTTCCTGCAGTAAACATTCTCTTTTTGCCCAATGGGTCTGCATAGCACAATTTTAGCAAAAATGTATTTTTAAAGACAACCATATTTCTTTTAAAAAGTTGTTAACGTCTTCCTGTACATTTAAAACTGTAATCTCACTTCAAAGAGCAATACTCCTGATAGCAAAACCTGATCATCATCTTCACTTTAAAAATTAACATCATATACATTATGCAAAAACTTACATGACTTTTACTTATCGTTGCCTTTCTTTGTTGACTTTCTCATCCATTTATGAAAAAAGTTTTTCATCAGACTAAAAATTTATTTTCTTTGTCCTGCATTCCAAATATCTCCTTAAACAGTTCATCTTTGCACAGCGAAGACTGCAGTAGTCTTCAAAACCCAGTTTTAGTTGGGGTTCTTCTCCTTCAATGATAAAGAGTCTATTCTCTAATCTTGACTTACTATCATCTCATGGTTTTTGTTTCTGCTAACCTATGGCATGAGATGAATGCTGCATTATCAACTTCTCATTGCTTATGCTCTCTTACTTGGTATGTTTTCTAATCTGTTGTGTGAGACATCATCTTCGAGTCCACGGAATGAATAGACAGAAAGGAGACACAAGTATTTCTACAAATCTTTTTGGCTGGTATTTTTTCTGGAGTTCAAAAATTCCTGCGTGCCACAGGGATCATAGTTTCTGACAGTGATATAAATATACGTTAAGAGCAAATATTCAAATTCAGGCCCCTCCATCCCTTTCTATTGCATCTTTTAAATCATTTGGAAACTAAGGAAAACACTTCAGACAAATGGCCTCTTTTGGTGCTCTGACCTGTTTGAGAGGATTTAAGTTTTTTTAAAAAAAGTATTACCATATGAGCAGTGAGTATCTTCTGTAATTTGCTGGAGTCAATATAACCCATAATACACACAGCAAATAATGAAGCTATCTAGAATCAAAAGTGAAAGGTAAGTTAAAACCATTTGCAGTGGTTTACTCTTTCTAGCAGAACACACATTCATATGAAAGAGATTATTCAAACAATCATTAACTTCTATTGCTACTTTTTTGCTAAGTACTTAGTGTTTTTTGAAAGAAACAATTATGAAATGCCTATTGTGGTTCTATGAATAACAATTATCAAACATATCTGAATATTTAAGAAGTAAGCATTCAGCTTTATAAAAATGCAAGTCACCAAAACACATTACTAACATCAGCTTTACAAAAAAAACAACAAACAAAAAAGCCCAACCAACAAAAAACCAAAAACCCCAAAACCAAAAAAATCATTCCTTAATATTATTTAACCTTAACTTTTCAGCAAAGTATGGGAACATCCCTAATTTGCTGCTGAGGAAAATGAGATTCAATTGATCAGGCAGCTTGCTAAAAGTCACATGGGAAATTAATAAAATTATGAATTGAACCTGTAATGTCAAATTTCAGGCCCAGCTTCTTAAACAGGTTATAGTGATGAGTTTCTCACAAAATTCTACAGAATTTAATGGCTTCCTCTTCTGCAGTTAGAAAACTTGCATACCACAGCATATATTGATTGTCCAAAACTATCAACTCAAACCAAGCAACATCTGCTTCAAGTAAGACAGACAAATGAAAAGGCATGGAGACACAGATGGATTTCAATCAACAGGCTTCATTTCATTCAATTTAACCACTAAGGAAGTGTGTTGTGCAACAGTATCCTACTGCTCATGTTAGCACTTACTATATTTCAGCACTAGCTAAAGTTACCTCAACTGTCTGAACTCTCAGACAGTCAGATTTATGCTACTACTCACAGGCTCATCAAAATTAAATAGGAAATCATGCGAAATCATGCCAGATACTACATGCCATGCAAACATTGCTCCACTTGAAAATTTGGAATAGCCTAAAGAGTGCAATATCAATGCCTTTTTTTATTTTTGTACTTCAATATACAAAGTTTTTTCTTGTTCTGCACTTGTTCCAATGTACTGATCTTGGACTGGAGGCTGCTTTTAAGGGAAAGGTAAATTTTTTAGTCCTGGAAACAGAATATCGAGTGGTGTAAATGGTCAGCTTTTAAGTTTAAGACTAGAAAAATATTAGTATGATAAATGGTGTGAACCTTTCCCGAGAGCAAGAGTGAAATCTGGCTAAAAGGAAAGCATCAGTATAGCTGTGAATTCAATGGCTGGCTGTACAAAGCAGTCAGTTTGCCTAGATAAAACAAAGATACTACTTAGAGTTGAATATGGTCTTACCTGTGTTAGAAGAACAAACTGAGCAAACTGCCAGGGAAGCATGAAAAAGATATTAGAAACACACAGTGCAATCAAGCTTCCTGTATTAATATTCGGAATCCTTGGGAAAAAGAGACAGAACAGGCATCAGTAAGTAAAATCACACAGGTGTTTGTTTATTATTGAAAAGCACAATAGAGAACACAATAAAAACAAACTCACCTTGGAAGTTAGCTAGCAGTATTGATCAACTACAAATAACACTGCTCAAGTAAATTTAATCTCAATTTTCCATCAGTTTCCAAAAACAATAGTTCTGATGCTTAGTTTTTCTTAACTATTTGATGAGCCATTCGTAACCAAACAAGTCTTCTCCTGGCAGCATGTAATATAGCAGGCTAACCTGTATCACTTGCAGTGGTCCACCTTTTAACAACTCTACTATGGTCAGGTCACAACCATTTCCATTTCAGCTGGGATCACAACTATTCTCAGAACAGTCTGCATTTGAAAGTGATTTCACTCCTCTCACTCTTCTTCCATATCTACTTTCTGCAACTTTCTGCTAGCAATCCTGAGTGAGGTTTCAGGGCAAGAAACAATGACAAATACATGAAACTCATCTTTTAACTGAAAACAGCCCATTCTCTATGCCCTGCCGTGTTATTTATTCAATCCTGTTACTATTAATACAGCCCTGCTGTATTATATATTCAATCATTAGTTCCGAGTTCACTTCAGAAACGTGCCATGTTTCAAATTTCACTAAGTGGCCTCCAACAAATGAGGACACCACAGATATTCTGCTGTAAAACCCAAACCCAACAGATTACAGTAGTGTCACCAAATTCTGTAAAATTTTCTTCAGCTTCTTTTCCAAAGCCTCAAGATTAACTTCTATTGGAAGTCATGCGGAGCTTGAGTCTAATGTATTAAGTAATACATTACACAAATGTGATCCAAGTGATACAAATTACGGAGCATTTAAGTTCTAGTCTCTGTTTCAAAGATAGTTCCTATATTTCATTGGAATACCGCTATACATAAAACAGAGCTGCTGTTGAAGCAGGAATTATAACTGAGAAACAGAAAGTTAAAATGTTTTATCCCCTTTTTGGAACCTCACTCTGAAATGCTCAGATTAAATACCTACTTCTCATCGGTAAGCAAGCCCAAGTACTATTTTATGTATGAAGATTTGAAGAATAGGAGTGAATCTATCTAATCAAGAAGTGTCATAATTATAGGTACAGAATATATGTGCTCTAATGACCCTAACTCAAAGTGTAATTTTCTCAGGTTTTTGTTTGACCTCACATTTTAGCATTAAATGAGCATGTGTCTTTCTATCATGAAATCTAGCAATCACTCTACAAACCATTCCTCAAAATATTTTTCCAGACAGCGTGTATCTTTCCCTCATCTAAAACCCACAAGTTAGTGACGAGCAAGAAATATTTTTGGTTTAATCATCAGTAACTACAAATCAGTACGACCTCATAAAGGAAAGTCTGGGGCTACAAGTACAAAGTTCAGTTAAATCATAAATACACTGCAAATTGGATGAAATTGAGTTGGTGGAAAAGTCCTCAGGTATTAACGATCATGCTTATTTTTCACAGCAGAGGCAAGGCAATAACATAATCATGTTGCAAGCCAGAAACAACCACGGAAAAGCAGGGCTAATGAACTCAAGAGCAACCTTGCATTAATGTAATTAGATTGCTCTAAATCATTGAACTAGTTAATTAGGCATAGAAAACCACAAGAACATACTAGCTTACGGGTGCCTATAGCATTCTCTGTGGCATAGCATAGGCTTAGTCTAAGTGCAACCAACATACCACTCTCCAAGAGGGACAAGACCAATTGATGGAGTATGAGCTTGCTTCTCATGGGAAGGAAGTGACATCAACCAAAAATTCTGATTTTAAGTTTAGATACTTATTTGCCAACACAGTAACTCTGATTTTTATTTTAATCATGTCTTCAAGTTGCAAAGTTTTTCCTTTTAATAAGTAATATGACTGCAGTTCTACTGGTGCAGCGTCTGCAATGTAACAGCCACAGGAAAGTTTCTGTGTTAATGACATCATTGCTACAGCACACAGCACTACTTCAGTAACTATTACATAAATGCATTGAAATAAATGTCCTGTGACATTCAATTTTTTTAAATCATTGTAAAGAGCTAAGTATAAATTAAGAGGTACCTGAGAATATAGGTCAAAAGCAACATCTGAAGCACAAGAAACGGGTATGAGAAACTTTCACGAAGAGGTGGAGTCCACATGACACGAGTGCACTAAAAATAAGAACTGGGTTAGATGGTAACATTTGCCGCTACATTTCCATAAAACAATGCTTCTGTATTTCAAAATTAATGACCACTGATACCTCAATAGAGTAAAGCCCAAACTACATGAGATTTTACTCGTGAACAAAAAAACAAACACACAATCCAGGAAGCAGAAAAGAGGAGGAACAAGGAAGCAACTTCCAGGCTTGAGGTCTATGATGCACTGTTTAATTAAAACAGATCACTGTTTCTCCAAAATTAAATGTGGCAGCTAGAGAACATCCAAGAAAAAAAGCCAGGACAGCAGCTGCTTGTCCCTGCTTCTGCTGAAATGGAGAACTCATTCAGGCAACTGAAAACATGCTCAAATTCAGGCATTGACCTGCCACACTTAAATGGAGAAACTGTGCGGGGAGAGGGTGTGAAGGATAAACCAACATGCTCTTCATTATGCTAGAGTTCTCTGGGTTATAAACATTTCACGTTTCTACTAGTAACAGCACAGAAAGTACAAAATCCAAAGCTTCCCTCTGAAACAGGCCAGTAAAACTGAATATATGAAATTAAGCTCTTACAGAGCTTACACTATCTTACATACATCACTCTTAAACCCTAATAAAGCAAAGCATAATACAATGAAGTCAGCTGAAGAGGTTTTCATTTCTTGGGGTTCATGGCAAACAGCTCTGCTATAACTGTCATCTCCAACATTTATATTCAGCTCTTTATAAAAAAGCGCTTGCAGATGCCAGTGGCCACCACAACAAAATAATTACAACCTTGACATACAAACAAAATGGGTATCAGTAGATTTTTGCACTAGAAATTGGAAGTAGGTTCTTTACAGCTACAAGACGAAACATAGTTCATCTTAACACAAACCATAACAAATCTATGAAAGCTTATAGGATGCTGATGACAGGATGTTCCTTCTCCTTCACTTCCTATAATCTTAAAACCATTTTTAAAAATACTGTTTTACCAAAGAAGACACTAGGATCAACGTTATACAATGCCTTGCTTACTGTCCTGCTACTTCACAAGCATGTTAAACTAATAGCGTAAACCATGTAGAAATAGTGTAAAATAAATGGAACATATAGGAACCCATCACACTAATCAAACACAGTCCTTACTATCTGAAAGCACTCTCTGTAAAAGCTGCACCCTGATTACTGCTAAAATAAACCTTTCATAAATATATATACTGATGTGTTGTCTTCAGCTGACTGCACATATGTAATTAGTTAAAATTATTTCTGTTAGCAATAAATATAATCACGATTATTCTAAAGCAGTACAGGCTTTTTGATTATTTTTTCAACACTACAGCAACATTTGATTTACCAAATCTTTTGATACTGGAGAAGATAAAGACAGGAAAGAAATGACGAGCATATACAACCATAAAAAGGAAAGATTACGTTAAAAGTGGATTGACTAATGTAGGCCATGCTATTTTTCTATATTTGGAATGTAGTAATAAACTCGATCATCTGTGTATGATTTATCAAGGCTGTAAACTAACTTTGCTGCAGGTATAAATACATCAGACCCATCTAAGCTCGAAATCGTTAAAACACAGTAGCACAAGCACAGCCCAAATAAAAACATCCTGCCTTAGGATGACGGGCTCGGTGCCAGAAGGCTAACTGCTTTTACACAGCATTGGACTTGAGGCAACAAGACCTGCGTGTCAGACTTACTCATAGCTCAGAGTCCTATCCTTCCAGGAAAGGAAAGCAAGCTTTTAGCAACTCGTCTAACTCCACTGTGCGTACTGCTGAATCAGAAGCAAGGTGATTTCCATAGAACCAAAGGCATATCAAAGAGTTAAATAAAACAGGGGAGTATCATACACACGTGTGCACTCCTTGAATGTGATTCAACAGTACACAGAGTGAAGCTAGACCGTACCTACATACATGTAACTACATATATTACCATAACTATATACACAATGATACGGAACAACTCTGAGTTATTTCGTTCAGTATAGCACAAATGCAAAGAGCCAGCTGAGGTCTGCACCCTGACAAGTCCCACTGTTCTCCAGAAAGCCATACAGCTGAGCCTGAATCAGGGTCACCCTACTTAAGCTCCACGTAAGCCCAGACTATGTCGGCACTGAGCTATGCAGACCTAATTGCACATCATTCTCCAAAATAGACACATTATCTGTGTTCTTCCCCCAAGTCAAGTCATCAGGGGGAGATGAGCTCTCCTACAGAGTCTCCTATGGACAGGAGAACTGTCTGTGCCCCAGCAAAATAAATGCTTCTTTTCATTATTGCTACCACTATCTTTGAAGTTTTCAACTTGTTCCTTTCTGAAGTTACACTTCATCACCTTCACAGACTTCACAAAACAGCACGTACTCCTGTCAGTATTTCATAGCAAAGGATAAAACATCCACTTCACTTCAGAATGCCATTACAAAGGATGGAAACCCACACAAAACTCTGTATTTACCCTAGACAGCACCAAAAAATGTTTAGAGACTGTAATGTTTACCTAGTCTGGACCAGGCAGTTAACATCCATGGGTGAAAACTCCTCACAGAGGGTATTTAGAGAAAAATATTTCAAACGAAAATTAAAAATAAAACAGCTATTTCATAACAGATTTTTGTTTTATGAGACAGCCAGCAAAGCTCACTATGAATAGAGGCATCTTTGATTCTGTTATGTGCAACTACATATTCTCACTACTCAAGAGATTTCTGTCAAGTTCAGCTCAGTAAAATGAGAAAACAAAACATAATTTTAACCCTTAACAAAATCATAAGGTAACTAGTTTCCATCTAGAAAATCTTCAAGTATGGCTGCATTTTAAGTAAAATAAATAGTTATATAAATGTATATACATAAAATGAACATTGAAAAACCAGAAAACATTGACCAAGGGTATCAGAATAAAAGCCATGAGTTTCCTTCCAAAATATGAAACAATGACATGAACAGCATTAGCTGGGGACACAGGGAGATGTTTTAGGTTGACAGGTTGGGGCTTTTTCTGTAATGCAGCACTGGAATTCTTTATATACATCTACAGTTTCTAAATTCTTTGTATCCTAGCTACAGTATATCAGTATTAAAGAGGTTTCTTTGCTTTGGGGTTTTGTATGTGTATGTGTATTCATGAATTTCTGGTAAAATACATTGTAATTTAAAGAAAACCTCATCCGTTTCTGAAGCTTGTTCATATACTACACATAGCCCTGTTGTGTCTGGAATGTGCACAAAAATAGAATATTTTCATGTTTTGAAACTTGAAGTCATTGTGCTACTAAGATTTCAATCTCAGGAACACTTTACAATACATTTCCTTGCTGATTTTTTTTTTAAAAAAAACATTTAAGGTTACACATTGTACTGTGCTACACATTTTCAAGTCATAGCCTACTGTGCTTTCAGTTATGTCTGATTCCCTTTAAATTCATCCCCTAATAGATAAGCAACATGTCATCTTTAATGAAATGAGAATTAGCTTAAACTTTAATAAAAAATAATAAAAAAAGTGGGGTGGGGGTGGTTGGGGAGGGACTCCTACCTCTCCATGGTTGAAAAAGAAACACGCCACGGTAACAAGGCCTCCCAGATGGCTCCCGCTGTGAAAAGAACAGGGAAAATGGGTACAACAGAATCTCATACTGGTCAATGTTGCTTAAAAAATGTGGAGCAGCCCTTATGTACAGCTGAGTTTATTCAGGGAGGTGTAGGAAACACTTTCAAGCACCAAGAAAAAGCATTCTACAGTGTACATACAATATTAAAATACTAGTTAGTCAGCTAAAGTTTATTTCAGAGCAGACCACTCTTCATATATCAGCTCTTTTCTGCAGAACACCAATTTTAACGCAAATAACTTGGAAAATGATCATTTCACTCCTCACAAGCTTTGGTTTAGATCATTACATCTGCTGCTTCATCTGCTGTACCAAGAGCTTGGTCTTGAAAAGTGCTGGGGGTTTTGGCTGGTTAGTTGTTTGGTTTTTGGTGGGTGGTTTTTTGTTTTTTTTTTTTTTTTTTTGGGGGGGGGGGGGGGGGCGGGGTGTTTGTTGGTTTTTTTTAACAGCAGGCCATATAAATGGAGTATTTCTTCCCCAAGACATTGAGCAGAAAACTTTAGAATTTACAGGTTCAATCACCCAACAGGGAATTTTGGTCTGAATCTAAGACTACGTTAGGGTAATAAAATCAAGCACATTCAAGAAATATATTTAGAAATTAATTCATTACAAGGTCAATGCAGATACAATTTAATTCTTATGTGAAGTGCTGTGTTGTTAAGACAAAATTTTTTAAGCCCTTGACTTAAGGATTTTTATACATTTCTAAACCAAATTCACCTGCTGAATAATTTGCAACATGGAGTCAACACTAAACCCAAAGATATTACTTAGATTTATCCCATTTCAAAACAGCAATAGATAAGGTTCCTATTTGTTTGACTAGATTTGTAATTGCTCATGTCCTGTGACAAAGCAAAGAACACTTTCGTGCACAGAAGTGCACTACTACTATGAACGACAGAATATACTGGGTTTGCTACCAAAAAAAAAGTATAAGCTGCTTTAAAGATTCTCTTTAAAAAAAACAAACAAACCTCAGATCTGTCAGATCTTTCACCCATCGTTAATATACACTAATACACAAGTCAAACAGAATCAGTGAGTTCTGGGTAAAAAATCTGAGGATTAAAGATACCAACTGAGTGCTAAAATGATCTCCAGGGATTGTGCATTCTTGCACAGATAATGCAACCTTAGTCGACAAATTCTAAAAGCATCAACACTGAAACCCAAAATGACTAAATGAACGTGTTTAGTATTAAAAAAAATGGTAGTCTTAGAAACCAAGCAAACTAAAAAGTTGCAAAAACACACCCAGAAACAAAATTCAAGGTCTATACTAGAAGTTAACGTTGCGATAAAACCTTAAAGTCTAGAATGCAAAGGTCTTAATTGTACTATGAATGCTTTAGAGCTATGAGCCTCTATAAGGGGTCAATCACAAGATTACAAGGAAATCTACAGCACAAAACAGGGAAATGCAGCTTGTCAGTATCTTTTCCAGAAAAGGAAGCTAGAGAGCCTATTTCACAGAGGGTTATGTATAGCGTTGAGTTAGATGGGTTATCTTCTAACAGCACAATGCTGTCATGTAGGAAGGTCAGCAGTAAGCCTTTCTGTCAGTATAAACGATAAAGGATAACTCTCCACTGAAACTCCAACACCATACTATAACTGGTGAAGTACATGCCCTTCAGTTGGAACCTACTTCACATAGAATAATCTAAATTTAATAAATAATTAGTAATTTTTAAAGAATTGCAGATGATCTGAACAGTTAATTTGTCTGGTAGAGTCAGCTCTGGAATAATGAAAGAACTCATCGTTTGACTCCCTGGGTAGAATAAGCTGAAGCTTAGTCATCTGGGGAAAAGCTGTTATTCATTGATGATTAACATGCAAGAAACAAAATACTGAAAAAGTACAGTCAGAAGGAGATATGGGAAATTCACTGGTAGTCCCTCAAGACACAGTATTTGACAATCAGCTTAGGTATTCTGTCCTTTGACTACAAGAGAGGTGGGGAAGGTTGGGGGGAGGCAGAATCTCACAACTGCATAAGGTAGTTATCATCAAACTGTCATTCCTTTGTCCATAAAGAAAACCTAAAAAAAAAATGGCATGAGTTCTCACTCTGCTGCTTCAGTTACCTTAACAGAGAATGCACAAGAGCTTGAGACTAACTTGTATCATATAAGAAGATTCCAAAGTGCATTTGCATAACCAGAGACTGTAATCAAGTGTTAGGGCAGGGATATACTACATCCGACATCCTTCTAACCTTGTGGGAAAGTTGGTTAAAAGAGCTAAACAGCAAAAACTAGTCCTACAAAAGCAACTAGTTTTCTGCTAATTTAAGTCTTTGAACAAGCTCATTGTAGACTACAGCTAGCACAGATGTGAGAACACATGCTAGCTTGGAAAATAATGGTAAGAAAGTGGTCTTCCACCATCCTACCACCTTCCATCACTAGTCAAAGTTGCAAAGAGACTAAAAGCAAATAAAGGCTGAAATAAAAACATGTATTCTATGAATTCTATGAATGAAAGGCAGAAAAAAACCCTTGAGATGATTACTGCTAGCAAATTTGGGAATTAAAAAGATAGAAAAAAATATTAGAGCATGGTTTTCCACCAACAAATGAGCCAGTCTATGAAAAAGCCTTTCAAAATGCATAGCAGAAAAGTCAGCTTTATGAAGGAGACTTACTCCACTTCATAAGACTACCTACTCAATGTAATAGAACTGCACTACTCCAGATTCATTTTATTTTTCAACACCTTATGGAAAAGCCTAAACATTCTGGCTTGCTTAGACTAAAAACAACCTTGGAATACCCACAATGACTAAGCAGTCACCTAGATCTGGTATCCAACTATGAATATTCTTCAGAATAAATAAATAAATAAGATCAAAATCCCACCTGCAGGAAACTTCATACTCACTTGTTACTTTCCATAACCCCAGATAGCTAGTGGCTTATACCTTGAAAGAACTGCATTTATATTCTAGTCATCTTGACTACCTACACTAGAGATTGTTTATATTAAAAACTGAATTACAGTCAATACTTGATAGTCATTTACATTCAGCACAGCCCAAGCCTAAGGAAAGTACTGAGAAATTAAGACCTTACTGATTTTTCAATGACATGAGTATATAAAACATGGGTCTCCATACACCTCCCTTAAGAGACAAATGACATATTAATGATACAAATATTCAAAGTTTATCTACTTCCTCAAGAGATACTGATTTCCTGTGTTAAGGAATATGAACATACACACTTTACCTGCAAACACCTAATAGTTGCACTGGGCAACTTCCACTTTCCACTGCCATCTCCTGCCCTGCACTATTCTTTATTTGAAGCTATCAGCACATGCTTCAGAGAGAGCAGGAAAAAAACACAAGACAGTGAAGCCAGGGAATGAGAGGGAAAAGCAACCACATCTCTCAGAGGAAAATGTGGCAGCCTTCTGCTTTTTTGCAAAACTGACAAATGAAAACAGAGGTAAACAGAGAAAAATATTTCCACTTCTGGTTTCCTGCTGAATATGGAGTTTATTTTTGTAAGAAAAAGTGTATTACAGTTCCTGAAATTCAAGGACAGATACTGAAAACTAAAACTGGTAGAAAAAGGGAAGTGTACACATATCTCCAAAAGAATGCACTATCTGAAAAACATTCTGCCTTCTCAGTTAAGTTAAAATTTAAAGACATGCAATATGACTCCAGGCAAAGCACTGAGAACACTCCAATCTTGGTTAAAAGTACACTGTCATTCAAACTTTGTTTAAAAATAAGTTACACTGATAATTTTAAGAGCAGAAACCTGTCAAATTCCATTTAAAAACTGTAGAGCAGTTAGTTTTATGCACAACCCGGTGGTATCAATGAGATACCACTTCACAGAAATTTTCCACAACTTTTTCTAGCATCATCATCTATTTTAAGCAAAAAACTTCTCTGTTCCAGTTTTTAGTGACAATGTACATGCAATAAAAAGCACTATAACTATACAAATAAGCAATGTCCCACAAAAACATTGTGGCATTCACTTTCTCAAATTTTGTATAAAAATTGACAGCTAGTACCAACTAAACAGCTCAGTCTCAACTGCCTTACCTGAGGTATGTACCGTATATGAAGAACAGTGACATCATTAATCCATTCAAAAGAAAAATCACAGCAACATAAAAGGAAGCAGGGTCCCCCAACCCTAACAAACAAACAAACGGTCAAATATAGAAGAGAGATCATATTGCTTATAAACCACCATACAATCAGTACAATAGAGCACACAGCATACTACCTTAATTTATCTACAGAAATAGACAATAAAGTTAATGTCACCAAGATTACTGCAGATTCAATCAAAAGACTTCATTTCTGAGACACAGAAAAAGAAGCAAAATAAGAAGAAGAAAAAAAAAAATGGGGGCAGACACAGCACTGGGGTAGTCAGCAACAGACCAAGCCAAGAGGGAAGTATTAACTGTAAAGAAAAAACCTGCAGTGTACAGAAGGCATAAACATCATTAAGAACATTCTCTACAGGCTATGTTTGAACTTCAGAGAGCTTTTTAGAACAGGTTTGTACTCCCTATGCTCTCACTTCCCATCTCTTGCAGGAGTAAATCCATCCTTAAATGTATAACACACACAGCTCTGCTTCCTTCGTTTCATTAGAAGCCAAGAGATTTTCCAATAATGCAAGTCTTTCAATTTATTCATTCACAAACACTTCTGCGTTCACACTTCTGTTGTTATTCTCATTCCCATTATTTCTTTAAACCCTCCTGGCTCCAATCATTTCAGCAGTACCGCATTAAAAGCCTTACTCGTTACAGAGAAGGTAGCAAAACTTCATCGTTCCGTATGCAGAACTGACTATTCACCATTGCTGAAAATACAGCAAGACAGTTCTCCAAAGTAAGATGACAATATGCTCACCAAACTTGGCAGTCTCAACAGTAGCACTGAAGAAAGTTCTTATAGCCTTTGTGCAAAGGAAAAATACTAACTTGTCACCACACAAAGACATTTTAAATGATAAAAAGAAACAACTTCACAAGCTGCCTGCCATCTATCATTCAGCTTTAACCGACTGTAGAACACCTCAAAAGCGCTTCTTGGCAAGGTACTTTTATTGCACAATACTCACTTGACAAGCCAAGTCTTTAATGTGTGAAAAAAAAAAAAAACCACCAAAAAGTGGCAGCGTCCAAGCTTTGGTACCAAAATCAAGGTATGAGACTGAAATTCTTATGATGAATGGTAGGTCACAAGAGGAAGGAGATTCTTCCAAGCAGAATCACTACACAAGATTTCTCCAAAAGGAAGCCTTGTGGTTACCTTTTTCCCCTTCTTCCCCACTCCCCAAGCTGTAGTTAGGGGAAGAAATATAGAGGGTAAGTTTTTGAAATGTAGGAACTTGGAATGCATTGAATATTCTACAGAAGCTACAAATATTTAATACATGTACAGTGGCTTCCAAATACATTTAGGACACCTTATTCTTTATACAGCCAGATATCATGAAGGCTCAGAGTAGAACTACGAGGTTTTGAAGCGCTGTATAGGAATTAAACCTAGCTAGGAGGAGCTATCTAATAAGCAAAGCCCACATTCTCATCCCTGGTGTTCTTAAAAATGTATTTTTTTTTCCACAGTTGTCACTTATGTTGTGAATGTGCCAAAACCACAGGCTTAGCCAACGGGAAGCATGTCAGTGACAAAAACACAGGAATATTTATTACTGCTAAAATATGTAAAGCCCAATTATATGCTTCCAGGAAGAAACTAGAATATAACACAACTCACCCTCGCAGCTTTCAACAGGACTAAGCCCTTCTCCTCTGTTTACAGTCCAACATGTCTTTGTCGGCACCCCAAGGAAATCCATAATGGCAGTATAGATGCGGTACCAGCTGGCAAGGACCACCTAGGTGGAAAACAGGATTTGAAGTTTCTGAAAAGGAACTTTGAGATTAGCTCAATGCCCAAGGTAACCTCTCTCATTACAACTGGCCCTCATCCAGTACTTTTTTTTTTAAGTATTTTAAACTCAAGATTTATCTCAACTACTTAGCATTTTTGACTACAATATCCTAAAGGCATCCAACACAGACCAAGTGCTCATTAATAGAATAAAATTATGCCTGCTTTAAAACAGAAATAATTTCATGCATCAAACCAGTATTTGAAAAAAATATATATTTTAATATCATCTGGAAGGTTCCCAATTTTAACTATTTTTATTTATCAGATATTAAAGTATCAGGTTTTGTTGACAGAGGACAGTTAGCCAAGGTAAATCCATTAAGACTAATTACATTTTTTTCCCACATGGCAAGAATATTAATGGATCAAATCTTTAGGTTTTTACTCAGATAAACTGTGATAGGTTAAATTTAAGCATTAGAAAGGGCTTCCAGATGCAACGTAAGATACCATTTCCACTTGCCATGCAAAGGTAGTTATGTTCTTATAACAACCACCGAATTAAATCTCCACACTTGAAACAGAAAACATCAGTATTTTATACATAGAAAAATGACGACTCATCTCACAGCAAAGTCACTAGTTAACAGTACCAAGCTATTTTGTCAGGATGTAACTGACTTTATAGAGTTCATAAATGAGTAATGTGGCCATTCCAGTTGAGCTGCTTTGAAAGTTATAACCCAAGGGTTCCCAGACCGAAAATATGTTTCACTACTGCAGTATTAGCTGTCTCAGCCCTGTGTCACAGAAAACATGTACAAGAAGGATGATCCCCTCTTTTCTTTCCCCATACAATCAATAAAACTTCATGTCACTTCTACCTTCAAGAAAGGCAAGAAGGAAGCACAGGGAATTAGATCTTGATCTGCAAGAATGTGATGGAGTAAATCCTCCTGGAAACCACTTCCAAACATACTAAGGACAAAAAAGTGATTGGAAGCAGTCAGCATGGATTCACAAAGGGAAAATCACGCCTGCCCAACTTCATAACCTTCTGCGATTATTGTCTTTATACATGAGGGGACAGTCACGGATGTTTCATTTTATCTGGTGCCAATTCTGTTCTACATCTTAAGACAAGGTGACAGCACAAGAAAAAATCCTCAGCAAATTTGCACATGATACAGAATAGGAAGGAGCGGTTGATACTTGTGCTGCCATTCAGAGAGACCTCAACAGGGTAGAGAAATGGGCCAACAGGAACCTCATGAAAGGGAAATGCAAAGCCCTGCACCAGGGAGGAACACCACCAGGCACCAGTACGGACTCGAGTTAACCAGCTAGAAAGCAGTTTTGCAATAAAGGACTTGTGAGTCCTGGTGGACAAGTTGTATTTGAGCCAGCGATAAGCCCCTGTTGCAAAGAAAACCAATTGTATCCTTAGGCTGTATGCCACCAGGACAAGAGACGTGATCCTTACCATCTACTCAGCACTGCTAAGACCATACCCCCAGTGCTGAGTCCAGTTCTGAGCTGCCCAAGACAAGAACGTAGAGTAAAGATGACTGAGACACTTTTTGGTTGACAAGGCAAGAGATGAGCACAAATTGAAATACAGGAAATTCCACTTATACATAGGAAAAAAAATCATTCATTCTTTGAGGGTGATTAAGCACTGGAACAGGTTGCCCACAGGTGGAGATACACAAAAAGGGAGATGACCCTGAACAAATTGCTCTACTTCACCCTGCTTCAAGCAGAGTGTTGAGACTAGGTAATCTTCATACATCACATCACTTCCAACCTCAACTGTTTTGTGATTCTACAACTCATTAATTTTTAATACCAGGGCTCCAATCATCATGGCTCAATTCATCTGTGGCCTTTACACTCTCACAATGTAAATCTTAAATATTTAAAGGACAACTAATCTTTCTAGACCAAGACTCCATGCCTCACTACTGTGTCCTGCAAAGTGCAAGATCCTGAATTCCTGGAGGCTTTATGAACATCTGTGCCCTAGCACTTCTGACTGTGCATGTGTGCATACATGAAACAGACACTTGCCCTATTTCCAGACAGGCAACAATAAGACTGGGGAACCAAACCCAAATATTTCTTCTTATCACCTGAATGCCATTTGTACACTGCCAACAGAATGTATATGGCAGCTTAAGAGACATCTGTGTAGCATATTTGCATCACCAGCCCTGAAGCTGACATTACCCTAAGAACATGAAACGATCTTGCTGAACCGATGTTGCACAAAAAAAATAATAAAATATTAATTTATCAACTTAAGCTTTTTATGTCACAAGTGCTTGTGTCTGCTGCAGATGTACCACACATGAATACTCCCTAGAAAGGTACCAGGTAAGGTACTTCATGCAACACACAGAAACATTTTTTGCCAAAAGCTACTTTACACAGAACAATTAACATGGGCATAAGGAAGCAAAACAATAGTACAAAACTGTTAGGTCAACTAGAGCACAAAATTTCTACTGTCTCTTATCAGACGAGGCAGTGAATGCAAAACTTGGAAAACAAAAGACTGGCCCTTAGACCCAGAAAATCTCTGTGGGCTGGGCCAGTCCTTGCTATGAAAGAACATGTCAAAAATATCCAAGCCCTTTTACTAGTTGCCTTTGAGCAAGCACCTGAACACCAACTACATGGGTCTTTGCAACACTCATCACTCCAACTCAAATTTGCATCATCACTGTCACACACAGAAATGTCAACTGTTCTGTAACAATGAACAGCCAGAGAGCAAACGTAATATATTATCTCTCCACCACAGAAATTAACACATTATCTCTCTGCCACTTTGCATCATGGATCACCGATGAAAACACCACCACAGCTACTGGAACAACCTGACTGTGCAGCAAATACCTGGAAAATCAAGGATTTATTAGGACTCCAAGAGTGTACAACTACAAAGACTAACTTGTTGCTTTTGACAGATATATATTTTTTAACTGCTTATATTTATAATTTACACAGATAATGTAGTGATTGCTATAGACCCACTTTACCATTTTTTTACTTCTTTTAAAGTTTTCATGGCTAGTACCAGCTGTATATGCCAGTGAGTTGTTCTGCTTTCCTTAATGGGTTTAACATCCTGATTAGTAACTGGATTTCAAGGCCATTTCTGATGCAATTAATTTTGAAATCTGCTAAATAAACATTTTATTAAAATTCAGCCTTAATGCTGCTATTGGGCTGAAAGAGCTGGAAAGACGCTAAAACATCAAACAGGCAATGAACGCTTTCAGAATACGTGATGGGATACTGAGTATCAGAAGAAGAAATTTCACTGCCAACAAATAAACCCACAAGTGTCTTCCCACCACCTAGCCCCATTATAATCCTAAGTAAAATCTGATTATAATGGGCAAATTTATCTAAAGTAAAATTAGATAAATTTGGAGAACATACTTCAAATGTCAAACTGCACCTATTGACAGTTTTATACATGTAGTTATGTGGAAACAAGAGCACTCAAGAAATACACTCCTTAAAAAAAAAACTATTTAAAGGAAGGCTAGACATCAAGCAGTAAATGACTGAAAGGAGCAGAGAAGCCTATTTGTCTGCTTTGCATACCCACACAAGCACAGAAAAGATGAATGAATTCATACTTCATACCAAGTTCTATTGAGCCAGTACAATCCCAGAAAACTGAATGAACAGACAAGCCTACACATTTTGCACAGTAATCTACCTAACGTTCTTACAGAATGTCAGCCACTACATCTGATTGCGCTTGTTTTGATTTCATCATCCATTTACTTAGTCTTTCATGGTGGTACTGAAGAATCTCTAACAGCAAGTTCATCCGACAGTTACCTTTGATTTTTGCATGTCAGTCTATAGATGAAGTCAATAAATCTTTATCAGCTAAAGAGAATAATTTTATAGTATTCAAATAAGGTGCATGTTCCTAATGTTGCATTTCTAGAACTTAACTGAAATCCTTCTGTAATTAAAAAAACCAAACAAAACTAAAAAAAAAAATCCCAACAAACCCAAAACCAGAGAGGATAACAAAAAGCAGTCATCTATAGCATTTAGTTTTTCCAGAGCAAGGAATTAAGAAGCAAATGAAACCACTACATGCAAGCTGTAAAAACACATACATGCCAAGAACTGCTATACATACCATTCCTGAAAGCAGCTCTGCTCTGACAGAGTAGGAGCATGAGCATAAATGCTAGCACCCAACAATTACAATCATTATTAGTCCTTGGCTCTCCAAAAAATAAGCTGTTACTCATACATGGAGTTACAGAAATGTACATTAACCAAAGGAGTTTTCCCTTTGCAAAACATGAGACACATTGGCAAAACATTTCTGTACTTAAAAGACGTGTATTTTTCATGACAAAAAAAAAAGTAGAAACAATCTAACAAGGTAACAAGTCTAACACGAAGTACATACAAAATAGCAGTCAGTCTTCTACAGAGGAATCTCTTCTGCAACATGGAAGTAAACTATTACCATTCAGTTCATACAAAATAGCAGTCAGTCTTCTACAGAGGAATCTCTTCTGCAACATGGAAGTAAACTATTACCATTCATGGATTTTAGGGCCACAGTTCACTGTGATGTCGTAGTTCACTGTCCTACACAAAATGCAAGCCAAAATAACCTCTCAGTACCTGCGACCATTATTGTCACACACTACTGGTACTTCATGTGTTGTTTTTCCTGCAGTATACAATGTCAGAAACTTACTTGCTTCTCAGTGAAAAGACTGAAAGAAGTATAAAATCAATTGCAACTTTACGGCATGAAATACTAACTAGAAAGTATTCACATGTGCTTGGACAAACTTGAAGTCTGAGACTTGATCACAATGTATGAAGTCACTTTCTCAATTTAAATCTGGAATTTAAATACAATATTTAAGTAACACTTCATTAGTCACTAGATCTTTACGACCACATTTTCCAGAAGGACATTTCTTTCACGTTTGTGATCAAACCTGAAGAAACCAAAGATTTATCAGAAGGTATTATTTTTAAAACATAACTCACCTCTGGGTAAAGATTGAACCTTTGTAAGGTGTTAATCACTAAAGGGTACTCAGTTAGTCTGTCATTCATGATTGCCCATACTCCATTCCAAAACGATGGTGCCTCAATAATGATCTTGAAGTAGGAATAATAAAGACCCTACAGGAGAGCAGAATCATTATTTACAATTACAAAGGTCACTTCTGCTTAATGAACTGCCATAAAGCTTCATCTTTAAATCAAATTTTGTAATATAACAAACAGGAAAAAACGATTCAAGATGACTAACCAGTTTTTCAAATCCCTTCTGTTAGTGCCATGAAACCAGCAATGTGAGTTTCCTTCCACCCTGTTTTATTGCACCTCTACAAATCTCTCATTTGGCTGGTAACTATACCCTAGCATAGTATTTCACAATTCTCCAAGCAAAAGCAGCCAAAAGGTGTACACGTATGCAAACACTTCTTAATTAAAAAAAAAAAAAATTAAAACAAAAGCTGCATAACAAGACTACAATCGAAAGTAAGCTACAAGGTACTTGTAGTCTTCTAGAATCATACTTCTAAATCATATTTTAAATGAATTGTGAAGAGATTCATTCATAGTGATCATCTACAAGACACACAAATACTCTGCACACAAAACTGTAATGCATGTTAGTTGCAAGATATCAATATATTTACTTATCCAGAAAGTATTAATGAAATTTTGGAAAGCCCATGATCACAAGATTAGACAGAAGTTTTCCAATCACTGAATTTTCATTGAAACATAGTCTAACCATTTCCGTGCGAAAAGCCATTTCTCTTTCTAATGTTGACAGGTGAGAAAAATGACGGTCATTTTCAAAAAGGGTTGTTATGTGACACCTGTAAAAAATAATAATAATTACAACCGAATAAAGAGTTTTAGAACCTGTAGTAAGTCATATATACCAAGGAACAGCTGGCAAAACATTCAATGAAGACCCAAAATTTACTTACAAGCTGCTATTTTAATTTACTCATCTATTATACCAACACTCTCCTCTACTCAGATTATTTCAAATGAAAGAAATATGAACCCATAAAGCATTTATTAAATTCTATTATGGAATTAGTTATAATACTCTAATGTATTTTAAGTGTAGACACTTAAGGATCAAGAGTTTAATGCTATTAAAACTATCAGGTCTATATATTAGAAAATTCAAATATCCGTCAAATGAAAAGAATCACAGAGTAAAAACTGGTGAAAATTACAGTGCACATACAAATAGTGTATGTTTTTTCCACAAAACTCTTTCCTGATGTGTATTTTAACACAGTTATCTGCCATTATATACAGATGGGCTTACCATCAAAACTATATTTAAATAAAGGTGTAACTATGGCAGGGGGTGAAGCAGTCAGGAAAAATTCAAATAGTTTTGGAGCCAAAACTTGGAAGTTTCAAGATGAGCTTAATCTCCAGAAAGGACAGAAAAAGAAACAGAGCAGTGCATATGACTACTTTTGAATCGGAATTTGCAAGAAACAAACTATTAAAAATCAATAGTTCTTTTTCAGCTAGGAAACAAAATCAGAGTAGCAGAAGCTGCTACTTTTTATCTCTGCAAAAGCAGCTGGTGAAAATCACTACAGAACCCATTCTATTTCAAGTCTATACTACAAAAAAGAAGGGTAAGGATTACGATGGAGCCTGAACCACCAGGATTACATTGACAAAAAGTAGTTAAAAGGCCACCCTTCTGCATACAAATTAAAAAAAAAAAAAAAAAAAAAAAAAAAAAAGCCCAGATTTCTCTGAAGACGTTAGAGAAAACACGATGTCAATCTAAGAAGTTAAAGCAGAATCTAAATAAGCAGAACACAGGAGAAAGTTGAAGGATTCACCGGGACTTTCAAAACCCAGTGAGAGTAAAAAGGTCTGTTAGTGGAAATGCACCTGAAATTGCATAGCTAAGCAACAATTTTCCACCTGGAAAGCAGGCTTCACTCTTCACTGACCAGGCTTAAGAAACCTTTCACGTGAGCTTCACAAGAACAGAATTATTCACCCTAAGACAACAATTTGGGTTTGAGAGGAAAGACCTAAACGTAAATTATCCCAATAGCTTGTCTAAATATAAGTCAAAATGATATTTTTATTGTTTTAAAATACCATATTACTCTCAAGAAATGAATTTAACCTTACCAGTGTAGAACTCCTGCAATAGCAGCTGTAAAGGAAACAAAAGGTATCAAGTTACTCAAGTATTTAAATAATTGAACATGAAATCATGTTCATTAAAATAATTACAGTACTACTTTGGAGATGCACAGAAGGTACTCAGCCTCCAGAGGAACAGAACAATAAGAACATATGAATTAACCTTCATGGCCAGCTCTTTGAAAATCTGAACTTATGCTGATGGTATTCAGCAATAGGCAATATTCCCACCTGTAGCACTCAAGTTGATCCATCAGAATAGAATCCAGCCATTTCAGCTATCAATAACAAAAATGAATTATAAACATCTTTTTAATAGGCATAAATATTTTTAATATTTTTAAGATACATACTGTGACTGTTCACTCAAATCCTGATGCATGCTAGAAGCAATGCTGTTAGGTCAAAGCAAAGGCAACACATAGGCAGGACCTAGTGGCCAGAAAGGGCTAAAGGTCATTACGAAGCCATTGTCACCTGCAGCTTGCCATCTCCTGCTGCCATAATCCTCACATACTGATGGTCTGGCGGTTTCTTCAAAATCTGCTAAGTCATGGAAATAGTATAGACAAAAGTTCCAAGCTGGAAGGTATAAATACATCAGCTTATCTAAAAAGTTTTTTAGGCAAATCCACCAGCAGCTGGACTGCTGAGGCTTTTGTGCTTCCTGGTGCGATACAGGGGACACCTGCATCATGATGGAAGAGGAAGAATAAGCACTCCCACCATCAGCTAGGTATTGTTTCGCTTATGTTAGGAATTACAAGTTATGAGTTGCAAATTAGAGAACTTGCAAGTTCGAAGCCTCATGCCTTAACATGGGAGTTCACCAATACATCACTTAGACTGGTCCGTACAAAGCAGACTGAGCCCGTGTTTGTCATGTTTGTTTGTTTTCTTTCCTAATGAGGTCATAAAATAAAGTTTAATTTGCAGAGTAAATTGTCCTGTAAATTTGAGAGATCCAAATGGACCATAACAACAGACACAAGTCTAACAGACTATAATTGCTAAAAAAAGGTAGACTCTGCATGTAATAACATTCTGTTTGTCCATTCGGAGACTATCTGCACTGCTATCGCATAGATATGGAAAAAGGGAGGTAATGTGATGAGCAAAGGAAAAAGACAAATTACAATAAAGTGGTGGGTAAACAGCAGGTTTCCAACTTCTTCAGCATGACAAGATCCACAAAGAGCAGAAGCCACTTCATTTCAGTTGGGAAGCATTCACAACATATCCAGCGCTCACCACAGAAGCAAAGCCAGCATAAGTGAGGGACAAAGGGTAGGCATTTAGAAGGACCACAGTGCTCCTTCTAGACTGTAAGTGTTTTGATTGCCCTCTAGGCACACAGTGGCTCTTCGCCATAGAAAGGTTGGGTAGACTGGTTGTCTTCAATCCAAGAAAATCTTTAAGGCTAATGATGAGCCTTCGTATTCGCGTAGGCTATACAGAGCAGAAGGAAAGCCGAGAGGACAACCCCTGTCCCTGCTTACACCCAGCAGGAGCCAGAAAGGTGCTGAGCACCGTGCACCTCTCCAGGGTGCTGAGCTGGAACCCCACCACCAGCCACAGCCACAGCACGGAACAAGTCAGGCTGCTTGCACATAGGTAAAACATACATCCACTGCCGCACATCGATGCAGAATATAGCCAGCAAGTTAGCGAACACACAAGCATTCAGACTACACGTTGCATGTGTATGGTGGTCTTTCTAGAAAGCAGAAGGGACAAGAGAAAGGAAAACACCTTTGAAAAGCCACTAAATTTATGTGGAAGAGGACTGGACTGAATATATAGCCTGGTATATATTCCCCAACCGCGTGTTCCTCCAACACAGAGCCTGAAGTGCTGCTGCTGGCAGTACTTGTTATCGTTGTCACCACAGGTCATAATGCAACAAACTGTATTTATAAACCTCCATTTTAATATTAAAAGTTTTGTACACAAAGATGTGTGAGGTGAAACTGTGTAAAAGGGAAAAAAAAAAAAAAAAGAAAGAATTGCCTGAGGGGGGGGGGGGAATTTCTAAACCACCTGCCTGTACAATCTAACGTTTACCTCAAGTTACATACTTCACATAGTAGTTAAGATTACACAACACCACACTGAAACCTCCTTAGGAGTTTTTTAGCTCCACTCCAGTCACTGAAGCCTGGATTTCAATTAGAAAATGAATACTATGAGATTTCATTTAAAACTTTACCTTTTTACATATATTCTCTAGGAGGGGATATCACTGAAGGATTGCTCAGTATAGTTCATATGAAGTGGAATTTAATGTCTTAGGAGTTTCAGGAGCTACAGATTATTTTTTTTTATGCTAAGGACATTTACGTTAGTTCTGATGGAGAGCTGCAAGCTCCTTTTTCAGAAAAGCAAATATGGATATGATCTGGAATTCCAGGTAAGCATATTAGCTATATCAACAACACAGCAAACTATATTCCTTAAACAACCAACATTTTGCAGTAACTGTATGAAAAGAAACAGAGCAGTCCATACTTTTTTGAATTATTACTTATTGTCTCACATTTGCACAAGGAATTATTTCATTTCTCTGCAACATTTCCAAGATCCCCAGTAAGATTAGATGCTGAAATACATTTACATATACAAACACCCCAGCTATAAAAAAAATTTCCATTTTAAGACAGATTACACATTAGGTTAAGTAGACACAGTAAAGTCAAAACAAATGCGCACTAGCTACCAGTACTGCTCGTGATCTCAAATTCGTATGGTTCCAAATAAGCAGTATTTTATTGTTGCAAATAGATTATTTATTAATATGGAAATTACATTTCATAGTCAAACATACTACTTATTTCATAGAGAAAACGACATATTTAAATCTCATTCTTTCCTTCAGCAAGTGTTTTATTTAAAGTCAAAGTGCTAAGTGTAAATACATTCACAGTTATTTTGGAGAATTTCATATACATTTTTATAAAACCTCACAATATCACTCTAAGTATAAAATGAAGACCTTTTACAATCACACAGCAATTAATGTAATTACTCACATTTCAAGAGACAATGCACTTAATTCATAGACTTCCACTATGAGTCCAAATCGGCATTTTTCAACAGACTGCATCCAGACTTACATTAAGCTAGTTTCTGATGGAAAACATGCAGATCAGCTCTCTTAAAAATTACCATCCTTTGATCCCATTGATGTCTTTACTGGGGAGGGAATGAAGGAGAGGACAGGAGAGGAATACTACAGCCCTAATGCCACAAAGACTTACACAACTACTATGTACTTGAACTTGCAGATGCCATTTTCTTACCCAAACTAAGAATCCCTAAAAGCAAATCATAGGATCAGATTTTTGCAGACTAGGGCTATTATGTAAAATCTGAAAGTTTATCCTTCAGATTTCCTATTTTTGCCTGTGTTCTGTTCCAAGAAAAGCAGTATGAATGGCATATAAAAAAGCATTCTAATTCTGGAAATTAAATACTGAAGAAAAAAGCCATAATATACAGAACTCATTTACCAAGTAGAACAACAAATGCTGAGATGCTGAAATGCAATAGACTGTGAAACATACTAGAAACTGATTAATACTTTGCAAGTATCCCCAAAGTGAGTAGGTAGGAATACAGCCAAACTGGGAACAATGAAGAATGAATGTGCAAGCATTGACTACTTCTGCAGCTTAGTCAGATGTTTCACTGTGAGATTGTGCACAATCTAGAAAGGATGTATAGAAGAATAAGGCCTCAATTCAGTGGTCATTAAAAACAAAAAGCAAACAACAAAATAATAGGGCAAAGCATTGTATAAGAACGTCCTTGAATATCTGACAACTTTATTGTTGCACGTAAATTGGAGCTAATTCTTAAGAGAAGAAAACCCACACCTCACAATAAAACTAGCTCCAACTATAGGAGCCTCTGTTTTTAAAATCTGGAACTTAAAGCTCAAACAGAAGAACAACAAAAATTCAAACACCACTAAAACTAACCAAAACCACTATTTCCTATTTAGTATATGTACATTCTTTGCTACTGCAAATACTGTATGCTATTATGTACTTTGCTATCGAGGCTTTATTCCTATTAAAAAAACAAATAGCCCCCTGAAGTATTTAATTGGTTATCTGGGTTTGACAGCCAAATTCAAACTCCAGAAATGATAAAGCTCTCTACCTAATCTGCTTTAAAATTTCAATCACAGGAAAGCATTTTTCAATTTTGACCATCACTTTACCCTTTCTATGTCATTTATGTAACTACTAGTCAAGGAAATGCTGGATGAACAGAGGTAAACAAAGCAAATCAGGTACAGTTTATTCATCAATTAGTCTGTAAACGCAGGGTTCTTTCCCTGCTACCACCTTTGCAATGTAATTCATCAAACTGAAGAAACTCCCTTTGGCAACAGGGACTACTGGTGGTGTGATTAATAGTACCAGCATCTTTGGAATACCCTAACAGTCTTTTAATATAATACTGTTAAAAGCGCAGCCAACTGCGCATCTGACAAATATGCTACTATTTAACATTTGTTAACTTTAGGAATGCATTTCTTGTTTAATTTTGCAAATCCTTCAGGTGTTTCTTTCAGGACTTTGGCCATTGGCCATTTTGTTATTTACTCCAAAATATCCCCGAAGATATTAACATCTGAATTTACATCCCCCTATAGTTGTATGTTCTTTCACCTGCAATCCTTCCCAAACAAGCCGGTTTTATTACATTAGTTAATAAGAGTTGCATTTGTGGGGGGTCTTCCCCTAGAAATTAATGACCAGATAGGATAAATCCATAAATATCTGGACAATTATTTTTCCTACAAATGTTCTGATACCACGCCAACTGCTACAGTAACAGCTTTACAAAAGTTGGCAGGTAGGATGCTTTTTCCTGTCCCTTTTCAACATGCTATGCTCTTTTTAGTTTTCCAAGTTACATTTCCAAATCTATTTCGATACAGTTTACAAATCCACAGAAAGGTAGGTAAAAAGAACAGTGTCTTCCCCCAACCTATTCCTTCTACTTACCCAGAAGGAAAGTGAGCCATATCTTGCTATCAGCTTTGACAACGAAGGCCTTTCTGTCGTCAACAAATACTGTCAAAAGAAAAGAAATACCTTAAGCATCAATTAAGACCAGCCGCTGCGGAAAAGGAAATCTGTCGGAACTCTGCAGTGTTAGCTTTCTGTACAAACCTTGACTAGACTTCAAAAAAGGCTGGAAGAAATTTCATACAGCAAGTTAGTAACTACACGTAAAAGCTCGAAACATCACAGGCAGAGTACCAAGGTGACTGCACAAACCATCAGGTTTTTAATTCCTGAAATCACTTGTACAAAATAACTTGTCAAAAGAGGATTCCCACCTAGGTACGTTATCGACAGATGTGCTGTAACAAAGTCAGCCTGTTACAGAACCGGCAACCCTCCACCCTTTCCACAAAGCCTTACCAAGAAATAATAAGCTGGTCATGCCAAGAGCAGAAGCCGAGCTGGCCACCGCAACTGGGGAGGATGTTTTAAAAAGGTTTAGTTGCACAAACAGCACATTTTCCCATTTCTCCCCCGAAGGATGCTCAAGTGCTGAAAAGCCCTTTGCCCCCCTCCCCTGGCCCCCGACTCGCCGGCAGCACCGCGGGTCTTGTCTGGGGGCTTTTGGGGGGGGGTGGGGGGGTGGGGTGTGTTTTTTCCTTTAACCTCCCCCGCCGCAGCGGCCAGGAGGGCGGGGGGGGACGGACGCGCAGCCGGCCGGTGCCGGACACAGCGCTCCCGCCTCCCCGTCGCCGGGAGCCGCCGCCAGGCCCCGGGGCCGCCCGCCCCCCGCCCGGACAGGGACGTCCCGGTGCTCCCCCTTTCCCCCGGGCCACCGGAGGGGTGGCGCCGTGCCCCTGCCCGTGCCGGGCAAGTAGCGACACCCGGAAAGCGGGGAGGGAGCGAGCCCAGCCCCGGGCCGCTTCCCGCGGGCGGAAGCGCTGGCCCCAGCGAGCGGGGGCGGCTCTGCCCGCACCCCACGCCTCACCTCGGAGCCGGTCTCCGCAGACGCGCAGGAGTCTCAGGGGGTCGCGGCCCAGCACGTCCCGCTCCCCCCTCGGCCGCGGGCCCCCTCCCGGCAGGGTCTCTGGGGGTCGCTCCTGGCTCCCCGCCGCCCGCCGCCTCCCTTCCGCATGGCGCGGGCCCCGCCGGGGACCTGCCGGCCGGGCGAGTGCGGCGGGCGCCCGCGGCCCCTGCGGGGGCTGGCGCCCGGCGACTGGCGCTGCTGGTGCCCGGGCTTGAGCGGCGGCGACTCTTTGTTCCTGCCTCGGCTCGGGACGGCCATCTCCGCATAGTCACCGCCGGGGCCGGGGTGCCGCGCCGGGGCGGGGAGGGGGGGGAAGCGGAGGGGGGGGGGGGGCGGTCCTCAGCGAGGAGGTTCCCCCACCCCCGGGCAGGGCCCGGAGGCCACGGGGCGGAGCCGGGGCCGGCGGGCTCGTAGTAACGGGGCGAGGGGGCGGCCGGTGACTACTCCACCGGGCTGCGCCGCCGCTGCTGCCGCCGCCGCCTGCTCCGCCCGGTTGGCCACGTGGGGGCGGGGGCGGGGCTCCCCGGCGGGGCGGGTAACGGCTCCCGGCGCCCCCCCCCACCTCCCGCGCCCCGCCCCGCAGCTCACGCACGCGCCGCCCCGCAGCCGCGCGGAGCCGCCGCTCCCGCCTCTGCTGCACGTGCGGGTCGCGCCGCTCCGGTCCGCTCCCGCCGGCGCGGCCGCGGCTCTCCCGCCTGCCCCCTCGCCTCCGGCGGGTCTCCCCGCCGCCTTTCCCCGGCCCGCTGCCAGGCCGTGCCGCCTGGCGAGCGGCGGCTCGGGAAAACGGCTCAGCCCACCCCGGGAAGACCCGAGATTTCCCTGGAGAGAGGGAGAAGGCGGGGGTGGGGGGAGTGAAGGAGGGAATGTGTGTGTCCCGGTCAAATCCCGCTATTTTAACTGCCAGAAGGTGACCTGGCTGGGGTGCTGCCGCGTCCCAGGGGCTTCCCGCCCTCAGAAGACACCCCGTCCTCCTCCTGGGGCTTTTGCAGTGCAAAGGTGGGCTCGCCCTGCCCTGTGCCAGCGGTGTGGCCGCAGCCCTGCAGTCCCGGGGGGGCGAGCTCGGCCGGGCTCTCGGCTCGCAAGCCACGGGCCGCTCCAGCCGAAACGTTTCTGCGGGTTCAGAGGCTAAAAGGGCCTGTTACACAGGGACCCTGCGTGACACGGGCCCTCGAGGCCCAAAATGCTGTTCCACGGCTTTCCTAGAGCAGTCCACTTCAGTGCCTCCCAGCAGCAATGAATGGCTGCTATGCCAGCTGCTGGAATTAACTGGTTTTTTAAGCTTGGTGAATATACAACACAACCGTGGAACAAGACCCAGTTACAGCAAAGCTCTCTGTCCTTTTCCTCCTCCCTGTGCTTTTCTGCTCAGCACGCAACAGCGATCAGACATTGACTCATCCGGTAGGGATGTATTAATTACCACTTTTTGACAATGTTGATTGAATATGGCAGAGTATAATTTCTTTAACAGCTGCCTCTCCAAACAGATACATATCACCTTCCTTCCCGACCTCTTGTTATGTTTTTTCCCCTCTGGAAGTTCTTTCTTGACTGTACATGTTCCTTGACTCCCAGGTGCTCTTCATCACTGTCTTCAGGTCTTTGACCCTGCTCACTCTTCCTTTCTCTATGTCTCTGCTCCCAAGTTTCCTACGTGTTTGAGTTTTCGCGGCATCATCTTTCCACTAAACTCTTCGCTTATTTTTCCTGGCCTTTCCACCCTTTTCCTCTGACATAATGGATGTGGGGCTTTTTCTAAATCATTTACAACTTCTGTTCTTTATATTCATCTCCTTTTCCTCGTTACTGTTTATGAATCCTATCCTGTGAAACACAAGGTTTGAGCCTTATGTGGCAAATACCTTACTGAGATAGTATTTTTTAAATGTTTAATAAATATATAGTCAGCATATTGTCAGCACAGGAAGACAATTTTGGTCCAGATTCAGCTACTGAGGTGACAAACATATGAGATCAGGATGGCCTTTGCTGTCTTTGAAGTAGTAGGAAGGTTGTTACCACAGTAAGGGCGTAAAGATACAAACTGGTACAGCGGGGTAAAACAAACAAGTCTGTGGGTCTGACAGAAGGCCTGTGTGTCCACACACGCTCTTGCTTTGCTTGTTAGGGGAAAAATCATCCTTCTACCATCAGCTGTTTTGGGGAGATAATTGCAAAGGGCATGTATAACACAGATCTCAAAAAATGAGCAAGGAAGAAATAGTATTGTTCATTTGACCATCTTATATGGTTACATAAAACAGGCAGTCTCCTGAGCATGCAGGCCCTTCTGACATAAATTACCTGTAGCAGTTTTACATTTCAAGAAACATTTATCTGTGCTTATTATATACAAATATAAATGAAAGCATAAAAGGAACATGATTAGAGAGTTTGAAGACTACATACTATTTACCACCTGCTTTCCAACAGACAAAGTTCCACAGTTTGCTTTTTCATATTTGATTTTAATCATGCAGCCTTGTCATAAAGTTAGTAACCAAAGAAGTCTGTTGCTGCTGGCTGAGTGATTGACATGTACAGGCTCCACACAGTGAAGGAGTTCTGCATGTAACTGGCATAGACAAAGAGTAATACGATATGTTCAGCTGATTTTTAACTCCTGAAACCTATTTTCATTTTTTGCCAAAATCAATAGAGCCATGGAACACTTACAAACTTGAAGGGTTGAGATTATTAAGAGTTCAAATGATTGCTGTAGGATGGCTTGACCACTGAGATTAGCTGGGCCTGCTCCAGCCTGAAGCAAATCAATCACCTTCAGGCTGTTTTCTTTTAATAAAACTCTTCAGGCAATTTATTTCAAAAGTTACCACCCACAGAACCTGATTACAAAGGCATGTACTACTAAACTAAACAACTCAAAGGATTTTCAATGTTATAAGAATGCAAAGACAGAATATCACATTCTTAAACGTAAAGGTGCCGGTATTCAGCAACTATGAATTGCTAAAGAAAACCATTAATGCTACTTCAAAAGAGCTGCAGTAGAGCAGTACACCTCTAAAAATAAAATGACACTTACTTCAATCTGTAAGAGACACGAGTAGTAAGAAACCTTGAGTTCATATCATCACAGGAGCTGCATGTTTTTCCAGAAGTGCTATGTTTATTTCCAACATCACATTTCATACACAGCAGCTCATTACTAATCCTGCCCATCACAGCAAAAGGAATGATCCCAGTAAGCCAGCACAAACCTTGCTGTTTATAACAAAAGGGGCTGGGGAACGTGGTAACTGATTGATTCCTTTCAGCTCACTGAAGGGTATATACTAGGCCACAGCAGAGACATCATCTTAATCAGCTTATCCTAACTTCTTTTGTCCAGGGCCAGCAAAATCTGTAAAATGCTGCTTTACAGATTTCTGCCATCCCAGGATGAAGCACATCTGGAAACACAACATTCCTGTTTCTGGTAGGTCTTCCCTATCTCTCTGACCACACAGTTTCCATGATCACGGGACCGTCTATTCATATTTCCAACTCATTCTGTCAGATATCGGCAACCTCAGGGTGCCGAGTTGGATGGTGGTTGTGACACACTGTCAATGGAGATAACCCATGGTCCTCAGGTATCAGGCCCTGCAAGTAAAACACATTGCCTTGGCAGTTCCTATATGTTCTCTAGTAGTATTCGTTCCTCACGACACTGGACATGCACATCTCACTACCAAATAGTCCAGAGCTTGCTTGCTCTTCCTCCACTCATTCTCATCTTTGGTACTGTTTCTTGCTACCAGTTCTCGCACACCTCATTACCAAATAGTCCAGAGCTTGCTTGCTCTTCCTCCACTCATTCTCATCTTTGGTACTGTTTCTTGCAACCAGTTCTCTCACTCTTCCTCTTGCCTCAAGTGAGACCTTCACTTTGCAGTTTATTACCAATGCCAACCCTTTCTCTCTCCCAAGGTGATCTGAACAAGAGGGCCGGTAGAGAATTGCCTTTTTGTATCTATAATAATGTTTCTGGTACTGCTGTGCTTTGTTCCAGTGGCACTGCCTCAAAGCATATTCTGCAGATTTTGTGGCGAGACTGCTATTGCCACCTACCACAGGGCTTTGCTTCTGTGAAGTTTGTGTTGATCCCCCACACTTTCACACATTCAGCAACAGACTTAATAATAGCAGGACTGCATTGTAGCAAGCTTCAGGCTCCCTTTCCTTGGTTTTTATTTAATCCAAGGTTAGCATGCAACGAAGGCATAACCTGGAAAGTATGTCTCTTCAGCAAACAATTGTGTGGCTCTTGCCTGGTTAGATGTACTCAACCCAGCATTAAGCTATTCATTTTGAGTGCTAACAGCAACATAGCTGCAGCAATGTGGAGCTCGGAGCCTCAGGTAACTAGCCAGGCAGTTAGAGCATTTTGAGCTCCGTACCATATGGCCACATCTGATTTCACTGATTATTAATTCTGCTTGAGCTTCAGTCACAGAGAAGACAAATTCTTACCTAAAGAAAGAACTTTACGAGAAGAGAAATAGTTGGGACCTCTTCTCGTGACGACCAGGCTGAAGAGAAGTACAAAAGGCTGAGGGGTCTCTTAAAGCAGAAGTAAAGAAGCAGGATTGCCCTTGGAGTTAGTATGTGACGAAATCTGCTGGGAAAAAACAGCAGAATATAGTGGCAACCAAGTTATAGCGTGTACCTCGTCCTATTTAACAGCTTTGTGGGGCCAATTCTCTTTTTGCAGGATACGAATATCCCCCCTGGAGTTAACTCCTTTAAACATGCTTGCCTGTATCCTGAAGAGGGAAAAATACACTCCTGGTGAGTTAGTAATACAGCAGTCTGATCTCTACTTGCACATCTCTGTTCACATCTATCGTTCCTGACTTTTAAAATTTCAGTTGCATTTTAACTGTATATGTATATGTAACTATATATAACTGGAGCAATTGCAGTTGTATTTCAACTACATAGATATATATATAAAAATACATAGAACGGAACATCTATGCCTGTCTGGCTAACTTCTCATACAAGCAAAAGCTTGTTTCTACTAGGAACAAATGAGAACAATTTACCTAGCTTGCCTACCTTGGCAACAAAACCCCCATATTTTTAGAATGAGAAGTCCTGAAGACCCTTCTTTCTTTGACACAGAAATTACCTCCTTCATTTCTATAAATATGATTGTAAGTCTCAAACTGCCTGCTGCCAGAATAACACTGAAGAACATTAGTGACTCAGAAAACCCAATTACTCTCCACCAGACTTTTTCTGATTTCTTGGCTTTCGGTTTCCAGTGCCATTTTCATGCTTTCACCTTAAATGCTTCCCTGCAGTTCTGGAGGGAAAAAAAAGAAGAGAAAAAAGGAAAAAAAAAAGTTAAAGAAAAAGGAAAAAGAAATACTATGAATATCAGGAAAACAAAATAAGCTATGCTGGGAACCTCACAGATTTAACGTAATCTCCAGCTACCCCTCCTTCCTTGCTGCAGACAGAGCAATCAAAGCAGCACAGCCATCCACTTGCCCTGTTGAGCAGCTGATTTGGGAGATTTGCCAATGCCCCTTCTTATAGCATGGAGTGGGATCATCAACTCTCAACCGGGGCCTGGAATGTTTCTGTAATTCTTCACCGTTCGGAGGACTTTTAACTCCTCTGCATGACATAATCTCCTTACAGCTTTCAAAATTAAGATCTCTTGCTGTACACTCCACGTTCTCACGGCGTGGCATTTGGCCACAGCGAGTAGTCATGCTAATTTGGCATAGATGCTGTGATTCACAGCCACAGCAACTGCATCTTGTTACACTTCTATTTGGAGGAACAGATTACAGAGTGAGTTATATCAGGACCACAGAATCACTATTACAAGCAGAAGTGATGGATCCAGCTTACCCTAACCTGATTTACTAGCCACCATGGTTTTGCTTCATTTTTTCCAGAGTCAGTGTTTATCTGGTGTGTCTCTCAGGTAGCTACTGCCAAAAGGTGCATCAGCGAAGATGGAAGAAGCATCTTGCAGCGACAAGCGGGAGCTATGTGGCAACAATAGAACAGGTTCATATGAATATCGACTGATCTCTGTGTGAGACTGAGAATATGGACAACGTTTATGGTGGAAAAATGGGAAAGCCAGCAATGGACTCAGAACAGAACCATGAGAAATGCAATGATCTGGAATTGCTCACAGAATAACTTTTCAGTTAACAGCTGCCAGAGCAGCCAGATGTGAGAAACAGTAGGGCTCTTGAAACATGTTGCCATATCAAAGTCAGTAAACCGACACTGCTGGAGATTTACTGGCAAATCTCCTTTGGCAAGAGAGTGAGAGAAGCTTGTGGACCACTGTGAAATACTTATAGACAGCTGTATTGGAAACAGCAGCAGGATATAAGTTTGCCTCTTCAGAAGTTAGCCAGTTTATTTCTGTTTCACCCTTTGCTTACCCTGATATTCATTTCAGCAAAGACTTCAGTAGATCCTTTACTGCCACTAACAGAATGGAATCATAGAAGCACAGAATCATTTAGGTTTGGAAAAAACCTTTAAGATCAAGTCCAACTGTTAACCCAGAACTGCCAAGTCCACCACTAAACCATATCCCTAAGCACCACATCTACATGTTTTTTAAACACTTCCAGGGATGGTGATTCCACCACCAGGTAGAGGAGAGGCAGACTAATTACCGACAGACAGTGACAGAAAGTACCTTTGGAAAACTAAGTGAAACGGCAGATCGGACCAAAGGCAAGACGATCATACACATCAAACACCCCTTCAACGACAAAGCCATGACTTGGGAATGTTGCTTACTTTCTGTATATGACTGAGAAAAGGTGAATTCTCTGTGACAAACTGAAGTGACTAACATGGTTACTTTGAGGGCTGCAGGGCATCTTTTCTTGGTAAATCTGGTCCTTTTGCCAGAGACCTTATCAAGAGGAGAAAAAAATATGCTGAGGCTACAAATCCTTTAATTTATACCCACACAAAACTTAAACTTAATACAAATTTTACACACCAAGATTTTAAAAATCTCATATAGGGTCCTTGTTGGTCACTAACAGCAGCAGTTTTTGTCTTCCACGTTTCCTTCCTCACCTTTTCAGCTTTTTGATAACATGTCTCAAAGCATGGTCCTGACTATTTGTGTGCTTTCATTATACATTCTGAAACCTTGCTAATAACAGCACCCAAATCAGGCTTTAAAAACTGAAACAGTAAGATGTGCCACAGCATCAAACAACTTGATGGAATTCGTCCCTTTCTTTCAAATTTCCAGTTGGAAATATAGGTCGTTTGTAGCCATCATGGTGTTACACTACCTATCAGTCTGTCCCCCCTTTACTTTTTCACATCAGCACTCTAGTCTCTTGGGCTACCATGAAAGAAATGGTGCTCCCTTTCAGCTGGAAAAACGCGTTTGCCTGTGTCCCATCTGCTGTGCTGACAAGTAGGTACAACCGTGGACCGGTTTGGAGTTCATTGTTGAGGTCACAGCGCCCTCTACTGTCCATAGCATCCTCTTTACTTCAGAGAACCACAGCATCATCTTGGTTAAACACCCAATACGCCGAGTGTTTATACACTCAGTAAAAAGAGTAAGGGGGGGGGCTGTTTACCAGAATTAACACATTCATTTCTGTTTCAAGATAAACTTCCATCTAGACCAGAAGGCCAAATCTGGGTTGTCCAATTGGACAGAAAACAGGTCAGCCAGGGCATACTCATTACTTGCTGACGATAAGGCTGCTTGTCAGAGTCGCTGTTAATTTAAATTAAACCACTGATGTGCGCAGAGCTTGAATCACACCTGACCTGTAAATGTTGAGTAATTCCACATAAGGAAGCACTCTGACACACATGCAAAGTAAGAAGAATCAGGCCTGTGTTTCAAGTACAAATTGTGAATACATCTGCCACAGATTTGTATTGCTCTTGTGATCATTCAGACTCTGCAGATACAAATCACTTATTACATATGGAGGTGTTCTTTGCAAACTTCTCTTGATGAGTGACCTGAGGTACTGTAGGTGATTCCATGCCCCTGTGAGCGTCCCCTGGACTGTCCCACAAGTGAGTCTGAGACCATCCCTGCCCTCCCACCAACCCACCTCTCACAAACAACCACAGACCCCTTATGACACTCCCTCTCTCACCTCAAAGCTCCATTTATCTTCACACAAGATAGGGGCTGCTCTGCCCACCCTGCCATAAGAAAATCCTACTTGCTTTTGATTTTAGCAGAGAAATCAAATCTAAAGAAGCAGTTATAGCCAACAAAAATCCCTAGCCTGGCTCACTTTTTAAGAAGCATGCAGCGCTGAAGGGCTGATGTGAGGGTGGGGGAACTCTTCTTTTTAAAATACACTGTTTGTCTCATATTCTGAATTTTTTTTAGCTTGACAGAACAACTCATAGCACTCAGAGGGCAGCAGCTGGCTTATTGTTTTGTGAGGCAGGTACAACCACTCCAGCTCCTCAAGGTGCTACCACATGTTTCCCAATAGGAGATCTTCTAGCATGATTCCCCATAACATGACACGTAGGAGTTCAGAGGATTTTCCTTCCAGAGACATTACATTGATGATATATATCAAGGTATATATTGACGATGGACTGAAGCCTTGACTACAGTACAGCATTCATTTTTTCATGTTAGTCTGATAGCAAAATGAGGAGAATTCACTAAACGATGCACTTTCAAGTGTACACACACTCATACATGTGTGTGTATTTGCATGCATGTATGTATTAAAAGTATCTATAAAATACTAAAAATCAAACAGCACTGCTGGGCATGGAAGGCAGATTTCAAGTGTAGCAGACATACTTGTCTTTATCTAGCCATTTTTTCCATGCAACTGCCACATCATAAAGTCACGGGTAATTTCACTGATACAGAGTAGAGTTGAGGCTCCAGAATGAGCTCCAGGGCTGCACTGCAAGGAAACTGTGGCCCAGTTGTGACCCTGGCTTTCTCTGAAGAAATACTTCACAGGAAGAATCATTCTAAAATTGCCACTTACTGGAAGGAGAAAATGTTGTCAAGGAGCAAAGGAGTATGCTGGATGGGGTGAATATTTCCATGCTGGTTTTGGGTGCAAGAACAGACTGTTGGGATTGTGCTGGGGAACAGAGAAATGCAGAATGACTGAGAAAAAGGTGTAAAGTTCTAAAAGATATTTTCTTTCTAGAAAGGTTTCCCTTTTCCTACTTGCTGAGGCGATATTTGGAAAAATTCACCCACTTTTCAAACAGAAAGAGCTTCACTGCCCCACTATTAACCCCCAAACTGCCTGTACCAGGTTTAAAGCAACTTCTTGTTTACATGCTGTGTGCATATGCAGAAGTGCATTTTGCAAGCAGCGTTGAACCTCCACATTTCAGCTGTCATTATAAGCCTTATTGCCAGCATTATTAGAAAAATCGCAGAGGAAAGAATGCAAAGCAAATTATGACAGTCTTACTTTATGGTAAACTGATAAAAAAAATTCTTACATTATAGTGAAATCAGTCAACAGGATTTTATAGCTGTGGAAAAACAGGGTGTTTCACTGGAGTATGTGAAAAGGAGTTTCATGTCTCACTCATGAAGTCATCTATTGACTCCAGTTAGTACTGGTGAGAGCTCAGTTAAAGGAATGTGTCTGATAGAGCACTGCACTTTAGGAAAGATGTGGACCTACTGAAGGATAGGGATTTCTCCTAATCTCCTTTATCCCTCACTGTCATTCTTATTTTACTTCAGCCATGGTAGTTGCAAGGTAGATTTCCCCCTCCACCAAACACATACACACAGAAGAAAACCCCCTTGAAGTCTACACAAGGAGGATGTGGAAAATAGCCTGGAGAAGAATAATCAGAGGTAAGGTAATACCAGTTTTCAAACAGGCAAAAGGCTGTTACAAGAAGAGACAGAAGCACTGGATAAGGAGTGAAGAGCTAAAATTACAGCCTGAGTCAGGTTAGATGTTAGGACCAGTTTCCAAGGAAAGAACAGTTAAGCATCAGACTCTTTAAAGGACCTGTGGAATCTCCATTGTTCGAGGCTCTTAAAAGCAAATAAGATAAACATCTTTCAGAGGTGGCTTAATTATAAACTGATCTTGACTTGAGCCAAGGAGATGATCTCTGAAGATCTCTTCCTGCCCTACTTTTTATTATTATGTACCAGCTAATCCCCCAATGAGTCTTTACAAAAAAATTGCATCCCAAGTATCCCCTGACCCAGCCACGAGCTAGAGACCACCCAGCTCCTAGTATACCCAGGAGAATGCTGCTTTTACCCTGAGCTGCCATTCCATGGTGATTGTCATGAAAGCTCTATGTAACTCTGAGATTATCAGTCTTCTACAGTGAAATACATCAACAACGCCTTCAGATTTTGCCAACACCTGAAAAAAACAAGACAAGAAAAAGAACTCTGGAAGCAGAAGAGCAGGACCAAACCTGTAACGTTTACTTGGGCTTTTGCTTTGAGGTGGGGGAGCAGGAGAAGAAAAGGGGAAACACTGAGTTTGCAGTTGAAAACTAGCTTGGATCTTAAACGAACACCAGAGTTTCACTAATGGGTCTGCCACAGATACATTTTGTAAGCACAGTGGATGATCTAAAATGAGGTAGTAACAGGGAAGGAGGGGAGTTGTGACAGTAACTGACTAGTAGCATTAAGAATAGGGACTGTGCATGTGGAACAGGACTGGAGAGGAACAGGTAATAAATGAAGAAAAAAATGAAAAGTCAGAGGACAAAGAAGGAAAGAGGGAGGAAAAGTGGTATTGGAACATAACTTTAAATGGGCAAGTGCAACAGAGGCCTAACTCCAACAAAGGTTCCTCTGTTTTCAGTGTTTTATATGTCTTTAAAGGAGTGCAAGGGGTAGAAGGGAATACCTAAATGAAGGAGAGAATCTTGGTCCTAGAGCCCAGATCCACTGACCAGCTGCTTATAGTAGGCCAGAGGCCCTCAAGTCTCACATTTGTGAAACAGTATGTAAAAGCTCCATCAGTCATAATTAATTTTTTCATGTAATTCAAGACTGAGAAGACATCCTCGTATGTACATTCTCTGTCCAGGATATAATAGGTGTTTCTTTCTCATGGAACAATATCCACTCTATTGCCCACATTCAAGATTGGGTGGGTCTGTCTGTCTCTCGCGCAATGGATTTTTGCTGCCTTCCCCTCTTGAACTGACTCTGGAGGTCTCTTCCTCCTCAGAACTTCCACAAACAAGTCTTGCAGAGAGCATGTTTCTGGTCCTTCTTCCTCATTGTCACTACTGTCTGGAAAAGAAGAAGAAATGCAGCCCTTGTGCATGAAGGAAAGGAAAGCTAAAGGCAAAGGAGTTCACACCAACCGACACCTTACAATAAAAAGGAATGCAACTGCATCTTTACATTTCTCCTGTTGTGAGCTTTACCTCAATAAATACCATCACGTTTCTGTCCTCTTCTTTACTTTTCAAAGATGCCCTATACTTGTCTTACAGTCCCTGTAATTGTAGCACTCATGGAATCGGAGTCTTCTTTCCTGGTGTTTAGCTCTTCTCTTTCTGAAAAGCTCCCCTAATATGGCTTGGAAGAAAAAGTAGGAATTCAAACTCCATGACCAGTCAAACATATGTCTTTATTTCTGAGATGGCAGGGCTATGGCAGACACACACTCTGGACTTCAGTATTTTCATTAGAGGTTTATTCCCATTTCACTAAGGGAGTTCAGCTAAGACATCCTGATCCTCCAGCAGAGACTGTATTCATCCCTTTCAGGGGATGAATCCATTCCTCTCATTGTGTCCACTTGCATAAAGAATCCAAAATCATTAAGATTAAATAGGAAAATAAGTCCTTAAGTGCATTGTTTTTACTCAGTTACCTACAGAAATAAATCTCTGTATATAAATATATGAGCTTGTCTAATTATACCAAATGATTCCTTGCTCTTTAGCCAATTATAACTTAATTCAACAGTCACACTTTACAATAGTAGGGTGTGTTTTGTATTTGGATGGCTTCTGTATTAATAACAGTTTAGCTCTATGCCAACAGTGGAAGGAAAAGAGTACAAAATACTGAGACGAGAATAAATCACAAGATGTCTTTACAGCTTACTGTCAGCATGCTTTCTGAGACTCAAAGAGAGGGCCTGCAAACGTATGAAAATCACTGCCACAAAAGAAAACACATGCATCTTTACACAAACATGCAATCTACATAGTTTTGCCCTGAGTAAGGTGTTAGGTGTGGCACACTTACCCGGTTCAGCAGCAGCAAGTCCTGAACAACTATTCAGCTATGCCAGTCCGGTGTGGAAAGAAAGCTTTAAGTGGGTGCAGACATCTGCTTTAAGCCTCGCAGGGCTTCCTGAGCATTATAAATTGGCTTTTGTGTAAATGAAAATCAGGCTGTGTATTTTCTGCCCTCGGATGGTGTTGAGTACATGTTCCAAAAGATAACTTCTTTGTTAAGATACGGACCAGTACACTTGTATTGTCTGCTGGGAAGGAGTTAGAAGTAGTGCATGTGGATAGAAGCTAATTATTTTCTCTTGTTCAGAGAGCATTTGTGCCAGGAAAATGTTCATATTTGCTGAAAATATAATAAAAAAAATTAAAAATTAAAAATCTTACCATCCATAATCCAAAAAGACATTACAGTTTACAACTGCCTGGATGCCATGCAACCAATAAATGGAAAACCAACCAACCAACTTACCAAGATAAAAGCAAACTAGAGAAAAGCCTGACCAACTTAAGAAACGTAAATCGATAGCTGAGGCGGGCCAGCAGCCTCTGACCGCAGGGGTTTTGCGCCTGAGGACCTGGTAAAAAATGCGAGAAGGTACCCAGCGGGCAGGCTGCAGCTCCCTGCCGGGTGGGAAGCGCCCGCCGGAGCGGTGCAATGGAACTTTGCAGCAGCGACGGAGCAGGCTGCTGGGGGAAGAACGGCCGGCGGGCCCCAGCGTGGGGAATGCCGGTAACGGCACCCGGGCACTCGGCGAATTTTGGCTGCGCCGGAGCCGTTCTCCCCCCGTGCTGATGCGTCGCCTTCCCCGCTCGCTCCTGCCACCTTCCCCGCGCCGGGGCCGCGGGCCGGGCCACCCGCACAGCCTGCGCGGGCAGCGGCGGCCGGCAGGGGGCGAGGACGGGACGGGACGGGACGGGACGGGACGGGACGGGACGGGACGGGACGGGACGGGACGGGACGGGACGGGACGGGACGGGACGGGACGGGACGGGACGGTGCCCCAGGGCCGGCAGCTCCTGGTTAGAAGCCAAGATGGGAACTGTTCCCGTGACTGCCCCGCTTCAGGCCGGGCTGCTAGGGCACGGGGTCGGGGGGGCGCACTCACTGTCGCCGGAGGTGAAGCTGTGAAGGTGCGTGCTGGGCCCCTGCTGCTGCCTGCTGGGCCGGTTGCTCCCTCGCAAGAAGGTCCCGGAGTGACCTCCATCCGATGGGTTCCATCTGGGCTGGAAGCCTTTCCCTCAGCTCTGAAGATTCACGGCAGGGCTGTGCTGTGGGGGGACGTCCCGCACCACCAGCTGCACGCATGGGCGTCGGGTGGGCTTGGTACAACACAGCTTCTAGCTGCTGCAGCCCAGCCTCTTGCCAGCAGCCTCCTTGTGCAGGGAGAGACGTGGTTCCCTCTTGCGTGCTCTGCTTGGGGTCAACACCTGACACCTTACCGTGCCTCAAGCCTGTTTCTCTGCCATGCTGCAGCAGCTGGAAGCTTTGAATTGCACTGAGCCCCCCTGACACCCCTGCATTTCAGCTGCACAACGGCTGTCCCCCCACAGCACAACCCAGCCCTGGAACTGCAAAGCATGGCAGGGAGACAGGCTGGCGGTGGGGCAGTGTAAGCTGTTGACCCCAAGCAGAGCACGCAAGAGGGAACGGTGTCTCTCCCTGCAAAAGGAGGCCAGTGGCAAAAGGCAGGGCTGCAGCACGGGGTGCACATAGGGCACCCCCACCCTCCAGCAGAACCAACCCTTCACAGTGCAAGATCCTCCGGAGCAACAGGGAAGGAGCAGCCGCCCTCAAAGCGCTGATCTTGCATGTGCAAAAAAGGATGTAAATCCACCACAGCAAACCACAGAAAGGTGTGTGAAATTATATATAGTCTCAGCCTTTATAGCAGTTAGGACTGCAACTTGATGTTAGGGCAGGGGGGTTTGTTAGGATGCTTTTTTGGCACCTGACAATAAGACGCGTGAGGGAATGGCAATGTATAATAATGTTAAAATTAGATATTCAAATGAAGGAGGGTGGCTTAGGACCCCACATGGCTGAGAAGTTCAGTGATAAGTGAATTTGTAAAAAGAAAGATCTGGTTCCTGGAAACGGAAATGAGTTTCTAACTCAGACCAAATGATTTTCAGCTGGAAATAAGAAGAAGAAACTATACCACAAGTAAAAAAAAAAAAAGAAAAGTAGCTTTGATAGGTGATAAAGCATTTTGAAACTGATGTAAATAAATGAGGAAGAATGGTAACTAACCTGAGGACAGTCATATATTTTCAATGAACACAACATTGTGCATTCACCTGGAATGAGTGGTTCTTCCTGTTCTTCTTTTAAATCAGCCCTTTATACTCCTCCAAATCCAATTTTTGCATTTTCATTTAATTCTGAATTAATTTCCCCCGATTTTTCCAGTTCATCAGCCAGCCAAAAAATAGCCACAAGCTCATTATTTTAGATGTCTAAGTACAGCTTAGTGAAAAGTGAAAAGTCACTTTTGCTGTCATTGTTTGTTTTGGTTATATAACTGGAATAATTTGTTAGAAATAAATGTATTTGCTGGCATAGCAACAACAGCAAAAACTATTTTGCTGTTTCCAGTACCAAATATTAAAAGAAAAAAAGTAATGCCCTAACAAGTATCATGAGGTGGTTTAGATATTATTATTATGAATTTTGAAGCAGATTTCACCTATTCCTCCCCATTTATTTTTTTTATTGAAGCTGGGGTTCTTGTGATATTTCGTTTCTTATGGGCATGCTTTTAATAAAAAAAGTGAAACATTTCAAAATTCACAATCAAATTACAAAATAAGAATTAGAGGGTCTCTTGCAGAGGAAAACAAGGTGCTCTAATGCTGAAAAGAAATGTTTTAGTCTTAAAATCAGGTTACAGGGATTGCAGCCACCCCATATTCAAATTTAAAATGTCTTGTACCTTACAGCTCTACATCTGGATATCTGATCCAATTGAGGTTGGGTGGAGCAAAGTAGAACAACTAGTTTATAACATCTTTTAGATATAAATAAGGAAATCCAGTAAAAAGAGCTGAAACCACATTTGTGTTTCGTGAAGAAGCTCCCTGCTACAGTCCTTTCCATCAGAAAGACACTTAGCACTTGTAGAATCAGATCTGTGCCTGAACTTTATCACTGTTAAGAATCATTACTTTCTTTACTAGCAAAAGTACAAACCACACGTAGTACTTCTGCAAAGGCTTGATTTTTTTATTTTTTTTTAACTTGCAATTTCCTCGCTAGCTTAAAATGCTTCGTGCAAGTGCTACTTTTCAAAGTGACTTCACATGGACAAATCTATTTTAAGGCATTTGTTAATTCAACATCAGTGAAATGTGGAGCGAAACAAAAATGAAGTCATTGTTCATTCTAACATTATTTATGTCATATTCAGCGGGGAGGGGGAAATTTTGTGGAGCTCTGTTTCTTTTCTCAATTTTATTCCAACAGCTTGGTGCACTTATTAATTCTTATGGCTTTCATTATTTAAATGAAGATGATACACAGTTCTCCATTTCCTTTTCTGGGGTCTTTTTTGTCTTCTCTGAATAATTTCTCCATCTGGATGCATGCTTAGCCCTTGTCATGAATCACAGATAAAGCAGAAATCCATTATTGTTGTCTCATTTGTTGTCTTTGTGTGTCTGAATAACTGGTTTAGCCTCAGCCATGCAAGTTATTTTATGTGGACATACTCCAGAACAAAAATAGTAAACAGGGAGTTCTGTGCATTCTAACATAGAAATTAGGATAAGCATTCATTTATCCTGTGCTTTAGCATGCTCATACAGGTGATTTTTAACATTTTCTTCAATGAGGATCCAATGTAGCTGAAACTTGGATGTACAATCTGATTTTTCTGCAGGTTACGTGATAATGGAAACCTTTATCCTAAGCTAGAGTTGTCTTTAGCCATACTGCAGTTTTGTTTATGATCATATTGCACATGACTTCTAGTAAAGTACTCTTTTTTTTGTGGTTTGCAATTTCTCATGTGATTTTAGGTTTTAAAATGTCTCCCCTGTTCTCTTGTTATCATACAGAGCATAGTCAGTGCAAAGTTTTATGCTTGGCACATAGAGCAATTCATCTCAAAATTACATGTTATTTGCTTAATTTGGTATTTCTATTTACACTAACTCTAAATGCCCACTTGGATCTTATGATCAGCTTCCAATTTATTTCTACTGTAGCATCCGGACAGTTGCTATTTATGTCTTTCTAGTTTTTCCACTGTGCTCATTCTGGTGAGTGTCCATCTCATCACAGCTGCATTGTGGATTCACATTTCCAGAATAATACAAGTGTTAAAAATATTGTAAGTCATAAGTTTTCATATGTGTGAAAGAGTCTCGAAGTTCTTACGTTTCTAGGCTCCTAGATCATGGGGGGAATCCAGAGTCTTGAGTGGCTCCAGGCACAAGCTGACAAGGCATTTCCTTAACATCAAATAGCCTGTGTGTTTATGTTTGTGGACAAGGTGGGGACAGAGCAGCCCCAGATCTGCTGCCTATCCCAAAGCCCTGAAGAGCAAAGTATATTGCTTTTGCTGGGGGGGGGGGGAACTTAAACATGCAGGGCAGCAGCAACAGCTCAGGAGCAGAGCTGGAGGCACCGATTGCTAACTGCTGTAAGAACGTGCTAATCCTACACTCCATTCATGTGATTTTGCATTCTGACTTCTCCCAGGCTCTTCTGTAGCAAGGCAGCTCTAGCCCATCCCTCATATTTTGGACAGCAAAACTCAGTTTTGCCTGTATTGTTGGGAAGGCAGCTCTACCTTTGAGAGAGGTACGTAGGCTATTCTGCAAAGCACGAAAAAACTGAGCCCCTAAGAGGAGGAACCACAAGAGCAAACGTGTCCCAAACCCCACAAACAAACAAACAATCAAAAAAGATAAATTAACCTCTGCAACTTAGATGAGTGCCCTTATTATTGAGGTAGCAAATAAAAAGGAAGTGTCCATGTGTTCTCTAACAGTTTGGCTGAGGTTGAAAGAACAGGAGAACAAAGGCCTGATATGATGGCATGGAGCAAAAGCAGCTTTAAAACACGGTTTCAGGAAGGGATGCTGAAACATTTAGGCTGGTCTCTAAAAAAACATAAACCTTTCAAAATAGCAAACGCTATAGCAAAGACTTTCAAAACAGGAGTTAGAAGCATGAGTCTTACTAAAATTAGTGGGAGCTGTGCATCTACAGCTGTAATGGCTTTGAAATCTCAGCCTATAATATTCCTTGTTTTCCATCATCAGGCCTGTAGCAGGGAAAACATTTTCTGTGACTGAAAACACAAGTAGTTGTCCATCCAGAACTGCTGGAAACCACACGAAGTTGTCTTCAGTGCTAGGTAGGCTATACGGTACATATTAATTTATTTAAGAACAACTGAAGTGTTTGAAGCCTTGTAAAGGAAATGGGGGGGCACAAGTGTTAAGACTTTTATATGTTCATACAAAAATATACAAGGTTCCTAGTGCATTGTAAAATGAAAGAGCAGAGGCAGACCAAGTCTTTAACCATCTGAAACAATCTAATCATCCTCTGGAAATGCACTGTTTAGGGTGACTATGTTAGCTGAAAGCGGAGTGATTAAATAAAGTCAGGCTGGTAAATCTCCTGAGTACTACTGACTTATTTGTAGTATCATTGAAGAGGAGTAGTATGACTGCTGTCTCGAGTCTAAAAGCTATGACATTCAGAGTACGGTAATTGAAGCCTGCCATTCCAAAGCCCTGGGTACACGTTCAGATCTTATCAATGCAAATTTTACAGCCAACGATTTGCATCAAGATAAAAATTAATTCTTCTGTTGGCTGCCTTGGGTTTGATCCATGAGAGAGCACAGGAAGAAATAATAATAAATTTGTAAGTTACTATGTATCAACCATGACTAAGACAGGGAGAAAGATGAAGAGAAAAAACCTGCTCTCTCTCACTCTCAGCTTTCACACCACAGAACACCAGTGAAGGCCGATAGACATTTGGTCTCATAAAAAGCATACAAAAATGCAGGCACAGACAGGACAGGAGGAATGATTTTTGTTAGAAAGACCCCTGATTGAAGGCATCCAATTCCAGCAACCCCTTTTAAGCACAGACTTTAAGAATCACAATTTATCCCAGCTCTGTGAGAACTCAAAGAGAAAGAGAGTAGATTCTGATGACACCAAATACCTGAACGATTTAGTATTTTATAGTTAAAATTATGGTATGCATTGTCACTAGAAGCTGACTGGAAGACAGTGTGGACTACAAGTAAAGACATCACTAACTTCTCCGACTCCCTATAATTGCTTTCAGGACATTTTAAGGCACCTTAAGACAGAGACCCAGATAAAAAGCACAACAGTAATTCTGGTTTGAGGTGACAATGATGTGTGAATGCGTTGCCTCTGAAAGAGTAGGTAGCAAACTTCTGATGCAGGTAAAACACACAGATTTTCTGCTACATACTTCATCCCTTCTATGAATCTCCCAACAACTGACCAGAAGTTAAGGACCTAAACAGAGAAAAGCTGCAGCTGTTCAAGGAATACCTTGAAGGAGGGAATGTTCATCTCCAGCTTTTGGGCAGTTATTTGTTCCAAATATCATCAATTACAGATCTGATTGCAAGCGCGTTTGCCCTTCTTTAATTCATCTTACTGTTTGAGCTGTTCCCCTGCAATAGGTGGCTAAACTGAAACAGGCAAAAAGCTAGCTGAGTGACCCTTGCATATCTGAAGGGTAATCATTCATCTCATCACCGTTTCTGCTAACCACCCTTCTCCAAACACAGGAGAGTGCAGAACTTCAAAGCAGGTACTTACAAAGTTGGTAAAAACATGACTCAAACCCGGGAGGTTCTCTAAGGATGCAGAAACCTGAAGCCACTCAAAAATTACTGCCCATATTCCTGGCAGGCTTCACACACAATGAGAATAAAAACTATTCAAAGTCAACTAACAGACCAAAATGATACAGCACAGTTGCTTGATTTTAAGTCAAATTAGTTAGTCAATGCAGTCCCTGTATTAAGCCTGTTTTCCAACCTAAAAAGCCTTAAAAATACCAGATTTTGCTGGGTCTGCTTGATAAAACTGCATTTTAGATTAACAGAGCTGAAAATGTGGTGAATTATCTAATTGTCTCTGCATTTTAATTACCATCCTACTCTTAAAAATACACCACTCTGACAAACTTTCCTGGTAGACTTCTTAGTCCCTCTGGTTATTACCATGGACAACATGGACCAGCTTCTGTAGTTCCCACAAAGGTCCCTAGAGCATCACTGCAATTATGAACTTTAATTAGGATCTGGGGCACTAGATCACTGACAGTTTAATTGTTTATTCTTAGAATTATCATTACTGACTATTATTAGTTTATATATTGTACTGGTGGTGTATAATCTCAACATTTTTTGTATTTGGAATGGTCTTTTTACTCATTCAAAAGGCCATTTGTTGTTCCATATTTCTAGCATACCATGAAATTAGTGCATTCATCACACTCCTGTGCAGAAAGTTTAGAAAATATCACTCTCCAAATCATTTTTCTGCACCACTTATCTCCAAGATAGGTAATTTGGCTACAGATCTGTTTTCCAAATGTGAAACACAAGGTATCCCACAATCATCATGACTAGTCAGCAGTCTTTTCAGAGTAGCCCTACTGGGAGGCAGTTCAGAATCTTCCCTTTATTTAATCCCCTGGTTTCTCTTTGGACAACAGCAAATAAAGGCTCCAATTACATGGGTGTTTGTTGCACCGACAACTTGTTCCCAAAGGTCTTTTACCAGGCACAAGGAATTTTACCATTGCAGAACCACTAAAATACTTAGGCAGGGATGTAACTTCAAGCAAGCATGCCTGCTGATGTCAGCGAGGCCCCTGGTGCGACTGCATCTTGGACCAGCATACAGCCAATATCCCTGACTCGGGAAGTACCAATGTATGTGCTGAGTTTCACACGTAATCAAGAAAGTCCCCTAGCCTGAGGTTAAGCAAAAGACTTCCACAGCAGTGAATATCCGTGAGAGAAGATGACATAAAAATAGCATGCAGAGACAAAAGGCATCATACGTGCTTACAGCTCAGTTATCTGTCCTCATTTTCATATATTCCAAATGTAAAAGAGATACATTAACACATAGTTGCAACTCAGCATAGTTAAAAGTGGATTTGAATTACCTCAAGCTGTTCTCTCCTTGCTTACATTCACAGACAAAACCAAATTAAAGCAGTGCTGCTGCTGTTCATCAGGCCCTTGCAGCTCCTCTGTTGCATTGAATTTCTTCATGAATCAGTGACTTTTGTGGACTCACTGCGAGAGCCAGCAGCTGATCTCAATTTGAAGACAAGCTGAACTGCAGGTGTGTAACAAAAACTTTTGGAGCAACAGGAGGATTTTTGTCAGAAGCTGCTTTAAGGAGTGGCTCTCACAGAAAGCTCAGAAGCACCTGAAGAGATCGTTTGGTTGTCCTAAGGCAAGATTAGCTCTAATCACATCGTTCTTGACTAATGCATGTTCAACCTGTTCTTAAAGACTTTCAATGATAGACACTGCTCTTTATCTTCTCTAGGCAATCTATTGCTGTGCTTCACTATCCCTCTTCTTTGAATATCTTATATGTCTCAGGTAACTCTCCCTTGCTTTAATATATGCTATTAAAATAGAAATAAAATCCTATTAAATAAAAGCTTGCAGCAGATATGGAGAGGGATTATTCCTTGCTTCTTTACATTCTTCATGCATTCAAAAACTTTTATTGTATCTTCCTACAATCTTCACTCCTCCAGACTAAACAGACCTAACTCCTTTCCCCTTTCTTTTTAGGCTACGTTTCCTACATCTCTGTTTAGTATCTTGGGGATCCTGGGAACCCCGTATTTCAGCCACTTATTTGGGCTCCGGTAGCAAAACCAGCAACTTTTCTGAATGTGATTGCAAAGCACTTTGAAAAAAATCGTTTGTGTAACTATGTGCAAACTGCAATTGTATTGAACTACAATATAACTATCATTCCATATGGATCCAAGATTTAGACCATCTTCTGCAGATGAGCAGCCCTACCGGATTTTGTGCACTCTTAGAGAAATCCATCACCGGTTCCACTGTACTCAGTGACTTGGTTAGAGGAAAAACAACAGAAGCAGAAAGATTTGGCTAAATAAGAATGATATATCAAAACACCCAATATTTTAATGAAAGAAACTGAATATCCACACATTTGCACTTCTGTACATTTTTTGTGATATATATATATAATTTTAAGCTGTTTACAAATAACATTTAATGCTTCAAATATTACATAATGTTGATATTATATTTCTAGCAGAAATAAATATATTGCACTTAAAAAGAAACTTTTCATTAGATGTTGCTTCATAGTTTATGTTCACAACTTCTTTTTCCATAAAAAGATTTCCCCCTACCCCCACCCCATACACACAAACACACACTTCAGTACATGGTGAATGTGCTCACGCAATGCATTATAAACAACAAAGTCAACACAGCAAACAGAAGAACTGTGGTACATTCTGTTAAAGAGGTTACATCCAGTTTTTTACCTTCCTTATTTCTAAATTAAATCTTTCCTCATGTTTCTGAAGGTACAATAAAAAAAAAAAAAAAAAAAAAAAAAAAAAAGAAAGAAAAGATTCTTTAAATGTGCTAAAGGTAAAATACAGCAAACCGTATTTTTTGTCAAACTATTATAGAAGTTACTTCAGAGTTTACTTAAATCACTGCTTAGTTTTCTTTTAAAAAGATAAAATAAAGAAAAAGAAGTTGTCATTTGATAAACTAGAGACTATATGCAAGGACAGTTTATTACAGAGTAATACATAAATCCTCTGGCCAGCAAGTAAGTGATTAGTAAAGAAACCACATCTCCTGCAGCCGAAAATGCTCTGTATGGAATAGTGAGAATAAAATCTTACTAAAACCCAAATTAATCTTGCAGTGAGTGAATATCATCCCTCTGCAGGTGATGAGTGTAAGCGCTGTGGCCACAACGCCCTCCCGGATAAGGAGCCCTAAGCATCACACTGATCTCACTGTTGCTTTTGCCCCTTATCGAGGGTAAATAACCACAATTTATATTTACTTAAAGTTTTGGGAAGCTCCCCAAGTTTTTGCAATATTTTCATTAATATTTCTGTTTCCCTGTATACACACATATGAAGATGATGTAGGGCATAATAATTAAGTTGCCAGCCCAAATGTTATGAGTTTAAAAGAGGTTTATTTTCAAATACTGGTTAGTGTTTGCTGGATGTTGGAAGCAGCAGCATCTTCTTATGTGTACACGCTCATGCAGTGCCCCAGCCTCCATGGATAAAGCCTTCTGGGAGAAAATTTGCAATTGGATTTTGTAGTTTGTACTAGCAAGTAAGTTAGCTATCATACAATTTAACATCTTTGAACTCAGGAAGAAGCATTTCCATTAGAAACTCAGTACCTTTATCCACTTGGTCTATGCTTGTTTGTCAGTTTATACCTAGAAGAGTACCACTGAAACCCAGTGTCATTCAATTTCTGTCCTTGACAGTGCCTCAGGCCATAAAAAGCAACGCTGCAAACCAAACGACAAATTTAAAATGTTTTTTATGTCTAGCTTCTCTCAGGGCTGTCCAAAAGCAGAAACAAAAGAAATCCAGACAAATGCATCTACATCAGCTTTGTTAGTCTTTGGGATGCTTTTGTTGGATGAAAGACCTGAGGCTGTTGACTATCTATGGATAAAAGGGTAATCCAGAAAACACTCGAAAGAACTTGTAACACTTTGGAGGATGATTTTATCATTCTCTTTGAAAAGCATATTCAGACATGTTCTCTCCACCCTTCTTAAAAAAACACCCAACAACATAAACCAGCACCAGTTTGCTCAGCCAAGAGAGCTCATGAAGGTGAAGAGCACTTCTCGTGGGATATAGAATGTGAATTATATTGAAAAATGAACTCTAGGTTATGTTTGGCATTCCTAGACCATCTACCAGCAACAGATGTGCTGTCCTGAAAGTGATACGATTTTGACAGCAGTACAGCAACTCCTTAAATAAATTACTGAGTTATTGTCAAAGTAGTACAGAAAATATTTTTTAGGAAAGCAATTTCACTCTTTAACCAATTAATTACAAATTTACATTCATTTTCTTCCAGTTGTAAAATCAGTGCTAAAGCTGATGTAGTTGGAGGTTTAGTCTTTTCTGCGGAGTTCCTATATTGTTGCTGTCACTACAGACTGTTCTTACAGTTAGACTTTATTTTCAGGTGAGAATGTTGAATGAAATCCCACCTCTGTTACAGTCAAGAAATCTGCAGTTGGCTTCAGTGGGCAGGAATTTTATCCCTGGAATCACTCCCATGCTGCCCCCTGCCCCCAGGAAGGAGAGAAGGACAGGGAGAAGACACCTGGCCAGGTGGCAGGACATCATTGTTGGGTGTCCTGTGGTCTCTGTGAACTTAATCCCTTCAACCTCACCTCTATGCAACAGGTTTTGTTGGTAGGATTGTGAGGGCAAAGATGGGGAGAGGAGAACTGGACATACCCGTTGACCTTACTCCTGGAGAAGACCCTCACAAGCTGCCTTCATTCCCTTGCTTGGGATCTGCCCATGATTCTGTATTAGCGCGGAACCCGGTGGGTTTCTGATGCAAAGGAATTAAATCACTGGAGAGCAGCATATTCCAAAGAGCAGAACAAAGAGGGATGAGCACATTGAAAGAGACTTGATCTGACTGGAAAAAACAAGCTGTGGATTTTGTCAGGTAGTTCATTCTGCATCCATCTACAGTATGAAACTCAACACAGAGAACATGAATGAGGAATTGGCCTTGTCATGTTTTTTTACAGGGACAGTCTACTGCCGTATTTTTTCAGATATGAATCCCATTTAATTCATAATGAAAAGCACTTGTCTATCATTTGATATTTTTGTAAACAATGTTGTTAAAATCCAGTTTTGTTCTCCAGGAAAAGCCTGCGGTATTTTCTGTGAAACAGTATCTGGGGCATTTCTGCCTGCCAAATATTGGTGTTTTCAGAACGGGGACTGGGGCAGGGCTACAGAGATTGTACTGTTTCTTTCTCTGAACTTTCTTCACGAAGGAAGGGCAGGTCAATATATGAGCAGGCTTTGTGTGACTTGTAAAGATCGTCCAAATCAGCCTACCTGTTCAAACTTAGTTCTGGAGTCATCTCAAAGCTGCCTACCGACTTGACCATTTCCTGATAGAAGTATCAGCATTAAAGCTACTGGCTTGAATTCTGAACCTAACCATATCCCCTGCAATTCCAGATAAGTTAATGGAGCTGCAGAAGGAAACAGATAAAAGAAATCGGATTTCCCTACAGGCTTTAGTGCATGTTGTCATAAAGCCTTCATACAGCTCTAAGAGAAGTCAAGTAACTGGAGGAGAGGGATAAAAAATTTCTTCCAAATCTCCTGTGAAATTCTTCTTTCTATGGAATCATGTATGTACTTGGAGAGTTATGTTGCTGTGGGGCCAATATAATCTAATTTCCTGAAAAATAGGGGGTTTATATCAAAATGGGTAGACTCAACCTTGCAACATGCACTTTTCAGGTGAATCTGATAGCCTGGAGCAAAATCTAACATTTGGATACATCAAGCCAAATTCAGTGTCTGATTCTAAGCCATTTAAATACTGCAGAGCTTGGCCTATTATATTAACTTATGGAACTCTTTGTAGTAGCTCTGAACTCAGAAACTGTAAATGTAGGTTTGTTTTATTCACATACAGACCACAGAAGTTGCAAATTGCCTCAGGCTGTTTTTTATCAGCATATCCAACAGTGAGTAAAGGGAAATCGGGATGATACTGCAGATAGCTGAAGTGATTGAAATGGCCAATTTGGCAAGATTTTAAATTCAGCTACTGTGAAATACATACAGATGGACCTTATCTGTGGGATGCAAGTACTGGCCCACAACAGAAATTAGGAAAAGCCTGGGAGGCTGTCATTGCTCTGTGTGATGGGGCACGTAAGATGAGGTGCGTGACTTGCCTTGCACTTCACAGAGATGGGAGGTAGGTGACTCAGCATACTGTGCTCTGCTTCTTACCATATGATACCAACACACACTGGTCAAAAGTAGAGAATAATGCCAAAAAATTCTGCTTTCCATTCAGTGTTCCAGCTCTACACGGATCTTTAATATATGAGATTGGATTGCTAGGGTTTTTTTAACAGTAGATCTGTTATCTTCTGTAACTTGGATGCCACTCTACACAGAAACTCTGTGCTGACTTTTTTACAGTGAAATCCCAGCTCCCACCATGCAGAAAATTAGCATTGCGCTGATACTCTTTCCAGCAGTGCAAAGGATTCACGCTAGCTCTCTGCAAACAGGTCATTTTTTCTTATACCTCTATGGTTCCTCTATTGCATCAAACATAATGTACTGGAAAAAGTGGGCAGTACTTGAATGAGAACCCTAATTACTAACTGAAAAATACAGACGAGAATGAAAAAAAATTACATGTGAAGTTCTGCGCTGGTATTTTCCCAATATAGGGGGGACATGGGAAAGCACACATTACAACCCTCGTTTTCCTGGCCAAAGAGCTTGTATAATAACAGCCATGACCAAACCCAAGAAAATCAGAACAAATAGAAGGATACTCCAATGTCACTCATCTGATACCAGCCCCTTGATTACAGTTTGATGTAGAGAGTCTGCAGACTGATCTAGCCTGAAATCTGGTTAACTTGGTACACATTTACAGCTAGAAACAGGTCTTCAGTGGCAAGCACAGCAGCAAACAAGCATTGATTTAAAGATTTGGTATCTTGGTTTTTTAAGTGACAGCTTTTCCCAAATCAACATTTTCCTTCATCATACCTTAATAGACAGTTAAATTGCTCCTCCTAGGATATAGATCAAACCTCTTTTTAAATGAAGGGCAGAATACATCATACTTCTACAGTCCTGTAACACAGTTCTTTCTTGGAACTGATAAGTGTTTTGTGAAAGAAACAAAGAAAGAAAAACTTGTTAATAATTTTTTCTTTGGGATTATAGTAGCAACTAAGAAATACTGCTTCTGGTGAATATAAGCCAGTCTTTTAAAAAGGACAGTGGTCTTCTCCACTTTGTCCCATTCCCAGCAAGTGTGTGCTGATAGCCTAAAACATGCTCAAAGTTATAGCAATACATTTTTCTGTTTAGATGCTCATCAGTCACAAGAAGAGATGAAGATGAGTAAGAGTATTGCCTTTTTCAGAATTATTCTAGCATATGAAAAAAAAAAGACCTATACACAATTAATTTGTACACTGCTGCATAAACGTAATCTCTTTCCGCTAGGTATAATGCACCTTTGGAACAAGCTGCACGCGACCAAAAATCCTGGGGATTTACTTTGGGATCCATTTCAGCTGTGTTACACCTAGATCTGTGAGCAGCTCCAAGCTGCATGCTCTCTTCTTGAGATCCCTCAGCGGAGGAATCTATATCCATAATGCATTTTCTTAGCTGGTTTGTTACGAGTTCAGCACTCCTGCCACAGGCCTTTCAGGAAGGTCCCTTGTATTTTTCATACCAAGCTTGCACATTTCAAATCTCATCATGTTTCTCTTGTCTTACATCACTCATACAAATGGCGTCATCACTGCGGAGGAGTGACGCAGTCCCTGGATAGCTGCATAAGGACCCTGCTGAAAATAATGGTGGTACCTAGGCATGTGGAAGGAAGGGAAAGTGGGGCCACTACCTTGCATGGAGCTGGCTATAGCAGAGGGTGTAAGAGGCATTCCCAGGCGGCTGTACGGAGGCAGAGATCCTTGGATTGGGTGAGGAATGGGTGTAGCTATAGATGCAGTGCTGGTACCCAGGGCACTCAAAGACTGTGGATGCTGAAATCCAGGAAAACTGGTCGAGGAGGATACCCAGGAACTGAGGGACAGGTTATCAGATGTTGTGAAGGCTGACCCTGCAAGCAAAGAGAAAGAACGGCTGATGTTTGCACTGCCACACACACTGGTAAACAACAGCATAAAGGGAGAAAACGGGTCTTTCAATGCAAGGCTGATTTTGATGACAAGTTGTCATGGGAAATACTTCCCAAATACTTCTTTCTCCTTACAGCTTTCTTTATATTATTTGCCAGTTGCTGTCTTTTATCACTACATCTTAAGAAAAATTTTCATTTTAAGGAGCTGGTTGCAGTCACCTGAACAGTAAAGTCAGCTTTGCCTGTCGAACATTTTTGGTATTAAACATTGAAGAACTTCGTAATGCTGCCACTAAACACTGAAGCTTCTACTCTGATGTGAGGTCTCCCTGTTTTGAAGACATGCTTGTAGCTTTTTACATCATCCTCGGTAGAACTGGTTATTTTTTTTCTAAAATTTCAGTCTGGCAAAAATGCAGAAAAAATTGCATCATAAGTTTTCCTTTTTTCTTTTTTTTTTCTTTTTTTTTTTTTTCCAGTAAAACGTGTCAACACTGCATCTTTTCAATCAACCTGACTTTTTCTAAAACACAGAACAAAAAATTCTAGCATGTCAGAACATCTGTTGTTTTCCCAACTGTGTACAGTGCTCTAAGAAACAAGACTAATGCCAAATCATAGTAAAAGATGTGAGGCTTTAAGTGAAATGCACAAAAACATTAAAAACATGCTCTCAGGATAATTATCTATTTTTGATCAAATGGAAATGGTTTCTTTGGTATTTTTTTCATCTGAAAAAGTTCCAAAGATTATTTTCACAAATCTTCCATCTCTTTAAAACACTTTTTCTCTGAAGACTTTAGAATCATTAAAAAAGGGAAATGGTTTCTTTAAACTAGGATTATTTACTTATTTGGTTTTGACAGTCAAATTTTTAGGCCACTAGTAATTTGTTTCAGTCATTACACATGGTCATTTTCAAATAAACTGTTGAGACTGTTGCCTTTCACCTCTGCGGTTCCTCTGTGCATCTCATCATCCTCAGATATCTGATTTCTAGAAATGGGGAATACAATAAAATCCTATAAATAAACTCTTAATTTTTATTCCTATTCAAACAATAATTCGACTCATGTCCCTTCTGTATTTTCCTTCTTGTCCAACTGCATCCATGGAGAAAATGTTTCTCACTTTAAGAAATAAATTTGCTGGTGAGGGTATTTGGCAAAACATAATTTTATGTCAGTATTGCAAAACATTCCGAGAACAAGTTTTACAACAGGTATTAGTTTCATAAATCTGATTCTAGAAGTCAGGTTCATCCAAATTGTTAAAAAAGTAGGAAGACACCTATCTGTCAAGGTAAACTTATTGGAATTATGTGTACTAAGTAATTGTAGCCACATACTCAAAACAAAGCTATAAGCCAACAGGAATAGAAAGAAAAAATTCAGATTATAATTTTTTAAAAAATACATCTCTTTAGGGATATATTTGCAAATCAGAAAGAGAGCTACTCTTGATTAATTCCTCCTCTGCCTAATGAAACAAGTAAAACAGCCCAGTAACAGGAAAGAGAAATTGTGTCAGTTCAGCAGTAGAAATGGACTTGAACCAAATCCTGGCCCTCCCACTGAACCGAATCCCAACCGCCGGGAAGTTATAGGATCCAGAGCCAAACTATAAAGATAACACTGTACTCACCGACCAGAACAAAACCCTTTACAAATGTGGGGATGTCTGAGCATGATGGCGCTACAGGGAAAGCGGGATGCAGATCTGGATTGGCCTGGAAGGTTTACATTTGGCCCTGTTCCAGGGAGCTACTGTGAATCCAGTGTGTGTGGATGCTAGGGCACAGGCACCCAGACATGAAGCATGAAAGAGTTTTAATTGGATTTCTATGTTTCATTTCTGTTAATTCCTTTGGAAATGGACTTTTTGGGATAAATATACTACTGAAGGCTAGCCACTTCCATCTTCAGATAGCTGAAATAGGCTGAGCTGAGAATGCTCTGGGTGGGTGCTGAAATAAGTGGAAATAAATAGCAATAAACTCTGTTTTTCAGAAAGTATGTGATCCCTTCTCATAAATGGTCATGAAATGATCAGAGGGATATAACACCGCTCCTATGAAGACAGGCTGAGAGAGGTGGGGTTGTTCAGCCTGGATAAGGCTCCAGGGAGACCTTATGGTGGCCTTTCAGTACTTAAAGGGGGACTATAGGAAAGATGGGGACAAACTTTTCAGCAGGGTCTGCTGCAATAGGACAAGGGGTAACGGTTTTAAACAAAAAGAGGGTAGATTTAGACTAGATATGAGAATTTTTTTATTATGAGGTTGGTGAATCACTGCAACAGGTTGCCCAGAGAGGTGGTAAATGCCCCATCCCTGGAGACATTCAAAGTCAGGATGGATGGGGCTCTGAGTAACCTGATCTAGTTGAAGATGCCTTTGCTCATTGCAGGGGGAGGTTAGACTAGGTGACCTTAAAGGTCCCTTCCAACCCTCTATGATTCTCATGAAGAACTCCCATAAGCACCCTTTCCTCCTCCAGCTGTAGTGGTCTCTAATTGCAACTTACTACTCAAAAAAGTCTCACATACCACATTTGCCACCACCAAGAGAATGTGCTGTAGTAACTCTGAGGCAGTTGAGACCTCAAAGAGCTTGTAACTCACACCACCCAGCAACATGTATGTATTTGGCTGTCAACTCTCATATGTATGGGAGGACATCCCTCAATTTTGCATGCAAGGTAGTTTTAAAATGCATCGGAAGAAATGAAAATGTTTATGGAGTTTCAATAAGACCATCATTTCTCTCCTCATATCTTGGAGGACTTTTCCTTATTTAAGGACACCAGACCTAAACAGAGAGTGAAGGCAGTACCTGTTACTCATCTGCAAGAGCAGTGTGTTTTACTCTCTGCACACATCTCTGGTTGCCATGCTAGCACATGGCTCTCAGAAAAAAGTCAGTTGCCACAACTCATCACCTTCGTCACTTACTCATTTGTCATATTGCGAGCAAATGCAGAACTGTACCCTGTATCTACTATACATAAAACTACTTGTAATAAACTATTCTTTCCTCCTATGATGCCTTCCTAGGGATTCTCTTCGGAAGAGAAAGGCTTTAATGGCCAGCTGTCATGCTCAGGTTCACCTAGTTCACCTTGTCACTCCCAAAGGAGGACATCACACCAAGGAGAACTTTAATTCTTGGAGAGAAGATGCCGTGCTCTGAGCACTGCTGGTATGGGAAAATCTAGCACTGTCTTCAGCAATAACTGGCCTAGGATCTAAGCTGACGTGAACCGAGGTAATCCCCCAGAAGCATGTGAAAGGATGGCATCGTACCAGCTGAGGAGTTGCTCCAGAAACTCCGCAATCTAAGGAACTGCTCTTAGAATAGACATGTATGAACAAGCCCACCTAATCGCATTTTGTTGAGGAGCAACTCGTGGTTAAAAATAAGTGTGTTTTCCCTGCACAAGCCCGAAGAGCTTATGACCAGAAATAATGCTCTTATCTTAGCAACACTGTATGAAGTTAGAGGACAAGACAAGGGCACTGCCAGTCGGAAGGCAGATAGAACTGCTTTACCTCAAGTGGCTGTTGCGTATCAGGCAGGTCATGAAGTCAACATGCAAAATATAATGCAACATGAGTTTATGCTCGTCAGTGATCCCACAGGGTGGGTTTAGGATCTATTTCCAGTGGCAAATTATGACAGATGCAATTTGTCCAGCAAGTATCCCCACAAAGAACCCTGTCTTACTCCTACTTTTGTGGCTGCTAAAGTAGACAAACCATTTAATAAAGCATTTGAAGTGAATTCCCTCAGCAGGAGAAGCACCTTTTAGAGACCAAGAGATAAGTAAACACCTATTTTCCAGGGAGCTATGGACTTCTCTTCCTGTAGAGGCAAAGCAGATTAATCACAGGCTGGTTGAAGATGGCCAGAACCAGTCCTCCATTCACAGAAGGCTGGGGGAGCAGCAAATGGTACACCCACACAGTCCTTTTGAAATGATGCTGAGCCCCAGGCAGTAAGTTCTGCCAAGAGATGAAGGGTGTTAGCTTGTTCTCAGCAACACGGTAATGAAGTTGCCTGTTTCTCAGTCATCTTAAAAAGGAAGCAGAGATAAGTTCTTTCCTGATGGCAAAGTCTGTATAGGCATCTCTAGATCTATCCCCTGAACTAGCCACCCACATCAGTGCCTTGGGCATATCTGATGTTCAGAAGAGCCATAAGGTAACAATTACTCTTCTTCATTATAGGACTACATGGCAGACACACACCAGAGAACTGCTTCAGGGTACTGCAGCACTGACTGTGGTCCTCCTTTTCTCAAGCATAACTAGGTCACCATGGTTTACCTCACAAGCACGGTTTCCTACCTCTGCTTTGTGTTGCCTGGCTGTCATCTCCAAGATCATCTTCTCCTCCATAGGTTCGAATGGGGGATCGGGCATAGGAATGCTTTTGGATAAGGCTCTCCACGCTTTCTCTGTGAAAGGAAAAAATCCTACTGCATCAACAACATCCTAAACAGCCTCCTAATTCATTAAGTTAAATGCAATGAACATACTGCATTTTCTCTGTCCAGATCAGAGTTTTCTTCACACTCACTCTCTGAAATTACTTAACCAAAGGGTTGCCTCATAGTATGCCACTGCAAATGCCAGGCTTGGCCTGCGTTTTGACATCGCTGATCACCTCTTACCTGCATGGTACTGCTTCTTCAGCAAAGTGAACTTCCCACTGCATTTCCTGGATGTGGTCTCAAGACAGTGGATATAAGACCAGCACTCTTCATAAATTCACAAACACAAGCTCTGGGGTTATTTGTGCTGAGTGATCAATCTGGGTTCAAAGAGACACCTGTGGTCCAGCTCCTTTCAAACAAGCCTTCTCGTCATACACAACCACCTCATCTGGTGCTCTCCCATTTCTCTGAAGTCAGGGGCAAGAGACAGATGTGTCCAGAGACAAGCCAGCTCTAACCATGCTCTCTCAGCATCAGAGATGAGGCCAGTTTGTAGCAGGAAGTCTACAGATACTGCTCATCTCGTGCCGCATCTATTCTGGGAGGCTGGAAGCATCTGCCAGGCCCCTGCCTCGCTGGTAGCACAAAGCACTGAAGTCACCCAAACAATTTTTAAATAGAAGGAAGGCATATCTGCATGATAAGCCATAGCAGTTTGTAAGGAAGATCCAACCTTACACATTCCCAGCGCGTTTCCATGTAAGTAGGTGGCATTCTCCCGAAGATGAATACCACCTAGGCACATTTCCAAAATGGGTTTGACCTTCTGTTCCCATTTAAGAAATCTAGGTAGTGATAGCTAGATTTAAAACAATCTGCTGCTCAGTGACCGTTTTGTCTGAATTTACCATTTGGCCATTCATACTTGCTAACACCCTTTGCTTGGAGAGCGTGGCTGTTAAAGAAATTCCAAGGAAAATAATTTTCCAAGTGACATGATAAATCACAATGGCACATGTTTTCCTTTCCTACAGAAAGCCCATTATGGTCATTTTGTCCTTGGTCTATCACTGGCATCATTACTTATGCTAGTCTCCTCAGAAAAAAAATATAAATAAAAAGCGGATCTTATCAGTGATTTACTTGTGTCAGGATTGGAAGTGGACTGAAAGCAATGGCAGTTCCTACATAGAGGATGATATAATTGGATTACTGCCTTTTAAGTGATTGAAAACAGTAGGCATATCGGGGCTATCTATAAGAAGACTTTGCAAAGAAAAAGACAGATGCCATTGTTTACATAATGTGCTGCATGCCTCTTAAAACTTTTTTTTTTTCTGAAGCAGAATGTGAAATGCAAAGAATTGTACTTAACAAAAAAGACTATCTCAGATGAGTACAGAATAACGGAATTATTTAGACCAGTGATATCTAAGTGATTTAGATACCAGTCTATAAGTGTATTCATAACCAAAGAATTACTAATCTTTAAAGGTCTGAAAAATAAATGTGAGTCAGGTGATTGTATTGTCCCTATTGGCTTTATTTCTAGTAAAGGTCTGCTTACAACAACAGACATTGCAGCCTGTAATAATATCCTGATGCAACAGAAACAATGCAAGCTCTAGTTCTAGTGCAGTGGGCCAAATTCATCTCTAAAACATTGGATCCAATGGTGGTTTGGGGATAAACTCACCCCAATAAATTTATATTTGATTTACCTACAGGGATTTAAAGCTAAATCAAATGCCCACAATTATTATAGACTAAATTCTTTCCAGATGGGTTTGTATGCTAAGACAGAGAAGTCTATTATTCTATACGGTTGTCTTCTTTTAAAGGAAAAAGAGAGATGACTTCTTAGTGAACCCTGAATCTGCAAAGTTTGAAACCAGGGAACTATGTGGTAGGTTTATTTATTTATTTTTAATGTTGTAATGTCACAGGTAGTATGCTAAAGTTTTTAAAAGATTAGTCTCATTCATTGGCACAAGAAGCAAATGTGTTTATGGCAGAGGGAACAATAATGAGGAAACTTGGATCAGGGAAAGGAACTAATTTCACGAAAGCAGTTCCTTTTGTGCAGCTGGGATTTAATATTCAAAATCGTATACACTTAACTTGCCTAACCATGTAGGTGGTTTATGCTAGTAGGCACAACATGCCTACTAATTTTTCATTTTAAAGGTTGAAGCTGTGATTCACATCATGAGTGCAAAGCGTTGAGATTCACAGCAGAATGTAGGCACCTGGTCCCCACAACCTTCAGGTGGACACTCTTCTTTCCACATACAATACATGCTGCATATAAACCTTCAAATAAACCTATGGAATGCAAAAGGCAGGGCAGGAAACCATCTAAGCATGTGAAACAAAACAAAGAAAAACAAGAAGTGGTGTCTTTTCTCCACTCATGAAGTATATCTCTGAGTTACCCACCAAGTACTGGTTCTTCCACCTAGAAAAACAAGAGCTTGAGTCTACACTCAGGTCTCCCCCGCCCTGGACAAGTGACCTAAGTTAAGGGATAATCTTTCCTTCCCTTTGTGTTTCAAAGGAAAGGGATGTTGGCCTCTGCATCATGCTCCAATACTTCGTGTTCAGAGAGTACCACCTGGAGATCAAGTTTTCTTAGAGAAGAAAAGGGTTACAGCTCATCCAGCACAGGATGGAAAGAGGTCTGCCTCTTCCAGCCTTTGAAGGCAGAAGAGCTTCAGGACTTTCTCCCAAGTAGATGTGTAGGAGGAAGTAGATGATGCAGAATATGGTGCTCTGTAGAGTGGACCAATAAAATTATTTAAAGTCCATAATAATAATAATAAAACTTTGGCTTTATAGTTCTCTATGCCACAGCTTCGGATATCTCAATGTGGTTTAAAGGATTCATGGAAATAATTTTATAAATTATTGAACAATAAATCAATATTTTCCATTTTATGATTCTGCTCAATAAAAATAAATTAGCAAGTGAGGAGTATGGTGGACGTTTTTTAAAGCTTTCCTTTAGTATTATTCAGAGCTGATTCAAATTGAACTGGCTGAAGAATAAAGTAACTTCCAGTTACTCAGTGCTCAACTTCTGTATTTCTGTTACTCAGTTTGTGACCAGACACTTATCTAATGCTTAGACCTAACGATTTTTACCTTTTAATGTATCTTAAAACTCCACAGTTTCTTCTATTAGGAATAAAATAGCAACAAACTTTGTTTTGAGAGATCACAAGCCACCAGCTTGATAAAGGAAAGACGTCCCCTTTCTGTCAAATTTTTTTGTGTGGTCTACCAACAATTTTCAGTCTTCCAGACTGCTCTTCAGCTCACAGATATCTTGTAAATACCCAGAGGAGGGGGAAAAAACACACACATAGGCATAATATATTGCTATGATTAAGCTGTGCTGTGTGTACAGCTGGGTAGTAGCAGCAGATGACAGGCAGGAGAAGAACAAATTAGGGGCTGAAGCTGGGAAAAAGAAGGAGGAACCGTGTGCCAAACTAAGAGGGGGAAACTAAGCTTGTATTAGCTAGCACACCCGCAGGGAAGGTGCTGAGACAGGACAAATGTGAGGAGAGGTAACAAGGAGAAGGTGCTTGGGCTGATCCCAATGGTCTGCGTTCTGATGGAAGCACGCCTTGAGCCCAGCCCTATCAATAAACCTCTGCTTATTGCCAACAAAACATTTCTCTCCTCTGTGCAAGAAATAAAACGGCGCATTTTGAATGAGGAATTGAAGAAAGTGAAGGGTGGGGAGAATTTATCAATTAGCAAGCTTTCAGAGGGCACAGGGAGAATCTTGCCATTCTTCGGGTTTTAACCTCTTGACTGAAGATTTCACTCTTGCCTCTGCTGGCAACTGATGCCAAAACTAAACTTCCATCTAGGGATGCTTTATGTCTGGCAGGTACAAACTGAGTCTTTGGCCTTGTTTAGTTAATGCACAGAGTAGTCTCAGAGGATCAAAAGTAGATAGGAAAATCCTGATGTAGCTGATGAATGATTCACTAATGCTTTACAGACTAAACCCAAGTTCTTGCCATGGGTATGAACTGGGAGATGGCAGAAAACAGAGCTGGCTTGGGAAGCAGCTAAGGAGCCAGGCCCTGTGTGAGGATGCTCGCTTCCTTTTGCTGTCAACCCAGATTACAGAAATTCTCTCAGGAGATGGTAAAGTCCCAGATTACCTTGAGAAAGATCTTTAATCAAGATGAAAAAACAGTACTTCTTCGTAAGTGGAAGCCAGCATCTCTCTGATGCTTCTTTGTATCATTTTTTTTTCTGCTCCTTTTGCTGTTACTCTGCTTCCCCTGTGCATTCACAGCAGCCTGGTGATCACCATGACCCCGATTCTGAAGCGCATGACCATGACCTCTGCTGATACAGAAGAGGGCTCACCTGGCCACAGTGCATTACCAGCACTGATGCTGCTACACACCTGCACGCACCCGAAGCTATGGATTTTCCTGAATCTGGCAGAGCCAGCACTCAGGGGATGGAGACAGGATGCCTACCTTCTCCCTTTGGGACAAGAAGGCGTGAGGCAATACATTTGCTTTTGGCAGAAGGTGGTAGAAAAGCTAACCCAGAGCTAGCCTGCTGGAGCCAGGCCTGGGTTAGTATCCATCTTAGAGCTGTACCATGACTCCAGGGAGGATGGGGGTGATGCAATAGCCAGCTACCCATTCCACTGGGAGCCAGGCTAAACCGCCTTTGAAGACGATGTGCAAAAGCCAGACTGGTGAAAAAGAGCAAGGGGCAGAGCCAGGTACACTGAACTTAGATCTTCTGCAGAAGTTACTGTCTCAGGAATCACTGCAAGAGGCACAAATGTCAGAGCAGAGTCAAGCAACCTGTTGGTATTTTCTCTCTTTGCCCAGGTGCTCAGTAAGTCAAAAGGTAAGAATATCCTCAGAATCTGCTCCCTGTTCCTGGTGTATGGGATTTGGGTTTTTTTCTTTTGTTTTCTGCCTCTTTCTTTACAAGGAAAAGGCAATGTTAATTAAAAAAAAAAAGAAAGAAAGAAAGAAAGAAATTAACAGAAGGAAAATAATAAAATAATAAAACTGACAACCATGTTTTTCTTGGCCATTCAGTTCAACACAAAGAAAAATACAGAACAGGATATAAAGTGTATGAATTATCAGTTTGCAGCCTGAATGACTTCTTTAGTTCTGTATTTCAAAGGTTTCCTTTTTTTGTAGCTGCCAGTTAGTATGTTTGGAAGAAAGCCCAGATAACAGAAGAGATCAGAAGTGAGGTGAGGTGAAGACAGATGGAATAAATGGGCTGAGAAGGCACAAAAATAAACTTGTCGGAAGTCGCACTGTAGTAGAACTTTTTTTTTTTAAGGGAAAAGATGACTAATTTGTCCAAGACGCAAATGCTAAAAACAAGTCTGTAAAAAAACCCAAAACAACAAAAAAACAAATGCAAACAAAAAAAGCCCAACACAGCAGGAGGACCAAATACATTTCCATAACAACAGCAAAGACTGAACAACACACTGTCAGAACCACTGTTCAGATATCACTCTGCTTTCGTGTTCCTGTGGGTTTTAGTTGCTATTTTACACATGCACAAACAGAGACATACCAATTTGCTACGTATAGTTGCTCTTATACTGGTAGATGAATATTACAGGCTGACTATAGGAACCTAATTCAGCTCCGACATGGGATGGAGCAAATCCCAGACCAGACCAAAGTAGCTCCATTCCACTGCTTAGACTAAAACTGAACCAGTTGTGACCAGGGAAGAGCTGCATTGGCTCACGTGAGCTGAAGTTTAATCTGGCCCGAAAGCTAATACAGAGACACCAAACACTTTCACACAAAACCAAAACTATCGCGCAAATGTTGGATGGATGCAACACTCCAAGAACACATGATTTTAAAAGAGAAAGGAAACAAGAATTGAATTATGAAAAATCTAGGTTTTGATGATTGCAGAAGGAAGAACAAGTGTATCTCCTAAGTGGTATTTACTGGACCCTTGCAATAAACATTGCTACTGATGGCAATTCTGGAAGAGCTGTAATATGCATGGAAGCGATGTAGCCTGGCTGAAGCCATCACATGGGAAAAGTAACAACATTTGTGAAGGAGTACGAGATTATTAAATACACCCACTCTGCTTCTCTCAACTGCAAAAAAAATGAGAAAACCAGCTATTTTTTATACAAGGAGTGAAAAGAGAGGAAAAGGTAAAATTTCTCCGACTTGGAAAAAAGCAGACACTGGCAAACCTATGTCAAAGCTCTTTCTCTGTCTCTTTTTTCACCAAATATAGTGACACACTTAACTCTACTGTAGGCAACCCCACAGAGCTCCACTTCACCCAGTGACTGCAGCTGTTTCTTTCTGACTGCCAGGCAGAGGATGAGAGGTGAGGAGAACAGGGCAGCACTGTAAAACTGGGGCTGAGGGAAGTCCCTGGAAAAGTTCCTCTGGGGTGGAAACCATGGGTCTGGTCTGACATCACCCCCTCTCCTTATGCATGCACTACACCTGCACGAGGTGAGTGGAAAACACTAGCAAATTAAAATATTTTTATACCATTTTGCACAAGTAAAAAGATAGATAGCAGAATACGTAAGTGAAAAATGAGCCAGGGTACGAGTGCTTAAAATCTAGGGAACTGAAGACATTTTAGCTGGCATGGAAGGCTTTCTGCTGGGGAAAAGGAATAGTTACCTGGCTAACAGTAAGTGAAGCTGAAGGAACCAGAGCTGAAGGGAATGCTTCAGGTGTCTAAGTGTAAGCAGGTAGTGCTTTCTAGATGTCTTAAGACATCCCAGCCATCTGCAGCGGTCTGGGAGGGATGGTGCAGAAAATACAGACAACCCATCTACCCCTCTGGAGCAGCGGCTGGAGGTTGGAGCAACCTCAGCACATCTGGAATGGCACCAGATACCAGGCATTTAGGCACCAGAGTCCCTGGTCTTTCTCCCTAAATTCAGGGCTTCTTCTCCCAGTCTAGATGTCAGAGATGATCTCCCATGGCTGACTGCTGACATTTGCAGACTGAGAAGTAGCTGAAGATAAAAGATCAGCTGGGAAGTTTGACTTGTTGGAGAGCTATGACAAAAGCCCTACTAACCACGGACATGGGAATAGGTCATAAAGAGTATGTATTTCTGGCTGTTGGTAGAGGGATTTGCAGCGTCAAGGAAGTTCTTCCAGACCAGCAGTAAGCAGTGGGAATGGGGAGGAAGGCAGCTCTGGGGGGTAAGCAGGTAAGGGATGGAGGATAGGATTGCCATGGACAGCACATCAGTAAGCACGTGGCTTCAACTGCTACTTCAACAGGGCAGTGCCCGTACCCAGGCATTAGCATCCATCTCGCTTACAGCCTTGTAAGCCAGGACAATGTATTTCTCCATCTCAGACATGAAGTTCCTCAGGGGAAAATTCAGAATCTGATTACCATGCAAATCCAGCTGGGATGCTGGGATGCAGCTCTCTTACTTCTCCCATCCCCCAAATCCTTCCTTTCTCTGTCTAAAAATTACTTGGGTGTGCAGCCATACTTTTCCACATTGCTTCCTGAAGTGTGTGTCCACCTCCCAGCAGCATTACTGGACTCATGGAGATGGGAATACTTGCTTAGTTCTCTTTAACAGCGACAAGTCCAAACCCTGAACTTGCCTACCATGTAACTGCATCAAATAGACAAGCAATGTTCAGATCGTGATTACGATCTGTTAATTCTTGTTTGATCATTATTTTACAATACAGTAGTTCTGTTTATTCACACTCTTGAAATGATCACTTTTTTCACTGAATTATTTGCATGATGTTTAATTGTGATGGTTTTATTTATCTTTTTATTTTTAAAAGGCTAATTCTTCACAGCAACTTAAAAGATAAATTAAGGCTCAAGATAAAAAAATTAATCTGTTGCATTCTGATTTTGCAACCTTTATGGCTTTGGCAATTTTTTCTTAAGCAGAAGCATAAAGATATTCCCTTAAAGCCTATCTCCAGAGTGAATTGCTCATTACCAAACCTGCAGCAGTCTTTTTCACAAATGTTACCATTAAAAAAAGATCATGCTCATCCACATTACTGCATTTGGCATCCCATAGCCAACACCACGTTAAGCTCCGCATTCTGACAGTTGGTATTAAATGTTCAGCTTTTCAATCACAACCACTGCGAGAGCTTTTTTGTAATAGAGGAAATGTAAATACTGCATAAAAAGATCAAAAGGTGAATCGACAACTTATCTAAATCACAGCAGCCGCAGATAAAGTCTGCCCCATTGCCATAAATAGATTACCAGAAGTAATGTATGGAAAGAGTTGATTGTGGAAAGAATCTCACATCCTACTGAAAATTTGATATATACCAAACTCACCATAGATCTTTTCAGTAGTTAAGAGCTTCGCATATATCGCTAGGAGTACAAGGAAACCATTGTAAGGTATTTAGACAGGAACAAGAGAAAATATGGGCACTTCAACAGATTTGCTGTTGCCTACCTCCTTTACCATTTTGCAATTTTCACTTCCTTTACATATAGTATTTTAACTCCAACACATATAATGCAAACAGATTTAATCCTAAAGGCATTTGCAGCTTGAACGTTCAACATAAGGATCGTAAATCTAGAATGGGAAGCCTGAAATCGTTAAAGTCACATATTTATAAAATCATATTCAATTAGGTTAAAAAAGTGCAATTTCTGTCATCATGTCATAAAAAGATGTGTTTTTCTCTCAGATCTACTATAAAGAAAAGCTCCCTATATTGTTACAGATAGAGGCTGTTTTCAATCAGTTACAAGGGGCAATCCAATTACTGGATGGTTTAGTGCAGTAACTGACTCCAGACTAATTTAATTTCTTTAGGTCTCTAAAGATCAATTGATCTGATTTGTTTCCCTCCCCAAAGGCTGTTTAGGAAAAAGCAGGCTTAAATACCTGGAAATGAAATACAAAGCTCGGTACACTTTCACACTACTTAGGTCATTCGGAAAAGCTGGAACCCGTGATAAATGAGTGCTCCCTTGGCCCTAACATCACAGGATGCTTTGCAGGAGAGCGCTGAGCTCGCCACACTGTGCTGTGCATCATGTACACATGTGCTGTACGCAGCCCTGCTTAGGAAGCAATGCATGGAAAGTGTTTTCACAGCTTCCAGGTAACTATTCGCTTTCAAGAGCTGTGCAAATGTGCATTCAGCCTGCCTAGCCTTTTCCCTGGCAAATAATTATTCTTATCAGACAGTGATCTTGAAGAAACGACTAAGTTTCCAACTGGACCAAGCAAGGGTCATGTCGTACTATTCAATGTATCACCTACATCTTGTAACACGTGTCACAATAGACATCAAGCAAGAAAGTCTTCCTGTTGTCACATCCCACTTTGCTATTTCTTTCGCTTTGTATCAGATTTCTTGAAGAAATTTTGCTGGTGCTAAGATGAAATCTGTAGAACCAGTGGGCACTCAGAGAATGGCATACTCCTCTGCCCGAGTATTTTAATGCTGGCACTGAACAGAGCCCTAGGTATTTCTGGACTATATCAGATAACTTAGGAAATTCCCAAACAGTCTGTTACCAGCCCTCGTGTGTTACCCTTTTACCTTCTCATTACTTGATGTGTTGTGCAGCAGGTCTTGTTTGTTTTTTTTTTTAAATACCGCTGTTCCCTAACTGGGGCTAAGCTTTCCAATTTAAAGTCAAAATAAGACCTTAACCAAACTTGGCCTGGCAAAACCACAGTTTTAATGTCATTTCAATACTTTTCATGTTCTGTTTCTTGTATTTATTGTAGGTTTCACATTTGGCTACATTATTGTTCATGGCAACATTCGTGCCTGGGCTAGGCTGCCTGTCTCGGGCTCTATTCTTACACTTATCAATAAACAAAAGGGCACTGCGGTTTATGCTCAGCATTCTGACTCCATGCCATGTGCTGTTATAATAAGATGTCCTCTGGAAATATTCCCTTCATAGCCAGCACCACGATACCAGCCAGTTCAGCTGCACAGAGGTAACTAAGTTTTTCTCCCAGCTTATCTGTTCAGACTCTCTCAGCCCTTGCATAGCTGTGTTATTAGATGTCGCCTGTCTGTAAAACAAGGAAACTGAAATGTGAAAATCACAGTCTCTTCTCTTCGTACGGGTCCTTTCTTGGCTATTTATTTCATATAAAACTGAGCTTTGGAAGTTGTTTACCTTAGTACTCTGTTAATACAGCAGTCTATGCTATTTTAATTAAATCTCTTCTTTGGGTTTTTTTTTTTTTCCATTTTCAATGAAGGCTTTCACTTAGGAAACAATTTTTGAAAGCTTTGCAAGTGTGCACTGCAGTCTACAAGCTCGCTTTCCCCAAATTACTGTTCTTTTACTCAATTACTCAACAGATCGCAAATCATCCAGTCACTAGTAAGGTATAAAATATACCACTATTTCCCATCCACGGACCCGCTTAGATTGATGTACTCCCAAAATGCTGTATAGACTTTCTCTAGCTGTATGGATATGACTTTATTGAGCAGTTTGTCCCCCTATACGCACCCGTGAAAGATGATTCACAGATACATCTGGATACCCCCACCTAGGAGCCTGGAGGGGTTTGGCTTCTCCAAACTTTCTTTCATGGTTGTGTGCTCATAGAAAAGTTTGGATGCACTATATCCACCTCCATCTAGTTCTCTTCCAGTCTAAAGGACACAGGCAGCTTAATTTGCTTCATTTGCCAAACTATTTGACATGATATCATAAAAATGTGATGAACTGGAGAGCTACCAAGAGATTGAAGTTTATTTCCTACTCAACTGTGGGTTAATGCTTCTGTCCCTATGGCAGCAGTTGTTTATAATGAGCTCTACACACACGGAACTCCACAGTTTCCAGATAAAGCTTTCCCCCGATGCAGCCTGCCATACAATTTTGGTAAAACAAAAATGGCATCTTTGTCGTTCAGAGTGGGAGTTAATGGGATTCGTCCTGATGGCAATAATTGCTGACTTCAGTGTCTGGGACTGCTGAAGTGTATTTTGGGAAGCTCCCTTCTCTCTTTTCCACTGTGTGGAGCAGTGGGGAGCTATAAAGATGTTTTTCACAGGACCACTGCCCTTGTTTCTCATTGACCCAATTCACAGCCCTCAGTAGGATTAAATGGCATGATAAGAAAAAAAGCTTTTCATTCCGAAGTTGTAAAACTGACCCTCTCCCCCCTTAAAGAAGCCCCCTCAGGAAGATGAATATATTGGCCCCAACTGAAACAGATGTCAAAACTCAAAACAGCTCCTTCTTCATAAAGTTTATAAGTATTTTTAAAGGAGGTGGAGGAGGCTTACTGTATGCAACAAGATAACGTTAAAATGCACAGCTTCTCAGGAGTTGAAAGGATGGTTTTTCTACAAACCCTCTCTTCTCTTTATCTTATCTGCATGGAAAGTAAACAGAAAGTCCCCATTACCTCTCGATATCAGTGAGTCTGGAAGAGTCCCGGAATCCTTTAGCAAAAGGGTTGCTGTCAATTTTCAACTTGGTTATCTGGAAACACAGAAAAGAGCAACGCAACATGAATATAGTGTTAAGGTATTGCAGCGTACAAAGTGTTAACCAATCCATCCTCCTGACTTCACTGCTAATTTTATCCGTGCTCCTTGTGTGAGTGCGTGTGTGCCACTCTTGAGATGCTGCAAAGCTGGGGAGACAGAGCAGGGTGTATTACACATATGGCAATGGAAAGACCAGAGGGCACAGTGGGCTCAGCCTGTGTGCTACCCAGCACAGGAGGAACCCAGCCACGTACAGCATTACTGCTTCCAAATACCTGAACAGCGTGAATCGGGTTGTCTTCTCCATGAGCAACACACAGAACTTCACTAACATCTGAGCCTCATTGGTGGACCTGCACAGCAACTAGTATGAGCCCAAAGCAGGGCAGGAGCCACTGCCTGCAGACCTGAAGTTGTTTCTGTTCAGACCCACCATCCATTTATTTATTTATTTACTAGGATGTAAATGTTCTCAGCCAGACCTACCAGCCCTGACATGGGGGAAGTTTAACTGCTTTCGCATGGAAAGAGGCTGAGAAAGGGAAGGAGGGAGGGAAAATGTGGGGAGAACTGAGATTTAAAGTGACAGATCCTGGATTAAAGGAGTAACCCCATTAAAACCATCACAGTCCTGGAAAAACAGAGCTCTTACAACCAAAACTCTCCTTCCTTCTTCCAAGGCAGCTACAAACCTGCCCAGTGCATCCTGTCAGCCTTTCCATTCTGCCAGAGTAACCCAGTGATCAGATGGAGTCCCTCTGCCCCAGAGCAACTTTCCAGGCATAGGTGGTGGCTTCCAGTGTTTTTTTGGGAGCAGGAAAAAAATACACCATTGCCCTTGTGAAGTTTTCTAGCTGTCCAGCCGAATGTGATTTGGTGAATAAAACCTAAGACATCATCACAACATTCAGATTTTCCAACCATACTTCTTCCAAGAATTAAAAATAAAACCATAAGTGGGAGTTAGAGCTTGACAAGGGACAACACAGGACCTGTCCTGCAAGGCAGTGAATGCCTCCAGCTCTCGCTGAAGCCCATGAAAATGAACAGCTCTCGGCATTTCATACCGAGTGGCTATGTCAGCCTGGCTTTCTTCAAAAATAAGCCTGTATTGGAGGGGCCACAAAGTCATTTTTAATAGCCGGCCCTTGAGTCTCAGAAAGAAAAGGGATCTTTTCCAAATCCTCAAACAATCAAATGCTCTCATCAAACAAAGGTATTTCAAAATAGGGTGGCTTCTCCTCCAAAATAATAAAAAGAAAAAAAAAAAAAAAGAGGGCAACTGAACCCAACTTTTCATTTTGAGAAAGAAGTCTTCTGGGAGGGAAACACAGAGAGGGGGGGACAGGCTTAAAGCAAAACCTGAATATTTATTTACTACTCTGCGATATACGAGCGATGTGCTGAGCGGCTGTTCCTGCGGCTGCCACCCACCTGCCCTGCCACCCCGGGCAGCTCACTGCACCCCTGGGGTGCTGTCTGCCCTGCCCGGCATTTTGGGTGCACCCAGGGGCAAGCTTTCTGCGGAAAGCCCTTGCTTCGAGGCACCGCGTAGGAGATGCTGCAGCTCACTGGTTGTTCCTATGGGCTGGTCAAACAGCACGGGACCTCAGTGCTGGCTGATGGTTTGAGGTTGTCTCATCACGCAGGTACAACTACCCTGAACACCAGCCTTGTCACAGGAGCTTGTAACAGCCCAGCAAGTTAGTTAGAGTCTCATTCTACTCCCAAGATATCCATAAGCCCTTGACTCAAGGTGGTGTTGCAGAGAGCAGTGGGTCTGGGCCTCACATACAGTGAACATTTTTATGGCAGCATTCTGAAAACTACCTCGAAAAAAGACAAGCTCTGACTAGTTCCATTGACTTAGATCACCAACACAGCGAGCCAACTGCACTGCAGAATAATAAGGACATCTCTTCATCTCTTGAGCATATTTTCACCAATCAAACTTCCATTTTCCTAATATTAAAGCTTTGGTATGACATCACAAGAGAAACTCTTTGTATCCACCAAAGCCAGATGAGACTCACAATCATTTATGGCCATATTTTTCCTGAGAGACTGTCTCACAAACAATCAGAGAACATCTGCTAGAAAGCATTTTAAAATGAAATCTGACCTACAATTCAACTCTGCGGCAGTGGTTTGACTGTTTAAACAAATGCATGCCCTTTAAATCTTAAATTATGAGATAGTTTGTTGAAAGTGTAATGTATTTAGCTTTTATCTAATAACCTCCAGAAATGTAATCAATCCCTCCTTAAAACAGTTCTGAAAGAAATGGCAAAAATGAAAAAAGGCTCCATTTTCATTAGTCATAAATAAAATGACAGCATCCACCTCTAGGGGTTCCGGAGATGTTCCATTGAGAAATTTTCCAGGACTCAATGTATGTGCTTTGGGAAGGTTAGTTTAGAAACATCTCTGGTGTAAATATTGTTGGTCAACACAAATCCGTCCTACAGAAATAAATTCCAGGTTTAGCTGGTTTTGTGCCTGTTACTATTTTGCTGGTTTCTACAGAAAGTTACGTGGAAAAATCTAACCGCCTGTCCAAACATTATAGTCTTGAGATTGCCAGGTGCTGAATGCATTTTCTGCAGCATTCCAATACAAACCTGAATTTAAAACCAATACACGTTGATATTAAAGCCTTGAAGTGGGATGTGGGGTCTGTCATAAGGACGGACATAATTCTACTACTATCATCTTCAGAGCTTCTTCAGCCCCCTATGCAGTAGTATCATTCTATTCATGGCATTCAGAAATTAGTTACTTTTGCTTCACATTAAGAAATGCAGACTTCTTTAAAAAATCCAGCAGGTACACTGACTCTATGATGCTGCCTGCCCACATATTTGGACAGTACTTATATTTTTCTTAACTCAGGGGAATTAGAGAGGGAAAGTGGTTTGTTTTTTTTTTTTTGAAGTGCCACAGTCATCAAGCCCTTACAGCATGCTCTGAATCGCACTGAAGCCAACAACGTCTTTCCACTGACTGAAATATTAAAGCCCTATCCACTGTCAAGGAGATCCTCTGCTCTCTGATTGTTTATATACTTCCTAAAATTACTCATTAGCAATCCATTGTTATGATCTCTTCCATTTTGTATATATTATTCACTGGTATGCAAATTGAAACTCAAACATCTGGATGTAATCTGGGCAGCCTCTGAAAAGCATATCTCTGAGTGATTTCCCTTACGTTTGAGCCTTACAGCTTAATTAGCCAACTTTTTAAGCCCATGAAATCATGTGCAAACCAGGATATCTCTCAGCTAATAGCTTGTGGCATGAAGGGTTGCTGCAAATAAGAACAGTTCCTTAATGAGCTATAATTACAGAAGGACTAAATGATAGTATGCAAACAGCTTTGTATAGACAGAAGGGAAGACAAATTAAAACCTCTTTCATGTCATCTTTACTCCCATGAATAATACTTTTGAAGTTAGTAGTACTGCCTGTAGAGGTAAGGATTACTCCTGGATATGAGCTGATCATGCATGGTCACTACAGACGTTGGCATGGAAAAGCAGAATTGTATCAGAAGGCTTCCTCATTTAGGTTGGGGGAAAGGGAGTTTTCAGCAGGGTGGGATTTAATTAAATCCATGGAAGTTAACAACTGTACTTACCAATTGATTCTGGTAGGCGGTAACAGCAGTAAAAACTGTCTCTGGAAAGATAAACGTCCTGAACTCTTCTGATTTCAGATTTAGCAAAGAAGCCGTGTGATCCTTCTTCTTAATAATGTGGACCCTTGGCTGGTACTTGTGCATCGAATTCAAAATGATCTGCAAGGAAGAATGAGAAGGTTCTGTCCTGAGAGGAAGGTTGGCAGGACCCTCAAAAGCTTTAAAACTGTAGGGGGTGGGGGGAAGATCTAATTAACATGGCAGAGGAGACAACTGAAATGTAACTAGCCAGAGGCTGATTTTCAGAGCAAACTTTCCAGCTCCTTTGGGCAGTTCCAGAAAATGAAGGTGGAAAAGCAGACATCCCTGGAGCTAGTTTCCTCCCACTCCTACGCCATTGGTGAGCACATGTTTTTTGAAGCATAAATACCTGTTCCTACAGGTGAGGTGTTTTACATACAGAATTTGTTATTGCTAGCGTGTGCCCAAGTTTGCAGGTGTCTGCTGCAAGTGTAAATACATAACTCTTGAAAGCTCACGACTGAGAATCCACACTTGCAAAAATATGCAGGTGCAGAATGAAAACAGCCAGGGATCCCTCAAAAAAAACCCAGACAAAAAAAATAAAACCCAACCAAAAAAACACTACCAGCAGCAGCACAAACTGGCTGACCAAAAATAAAACTCCCCATGTCCTTTTACTGTGGCAAACCTTTACAGCAAACTGCTTCATAGATGCTCTTCGGTGTAGACTACCAAAAATGAGAGCAAAGAGGGAAACCAGTACAGAACCCCCAGGTTTTGCCATTTTATCCTCATTAATAATTGTTTACGAGCTCCCAAAACAATTTGAAACCTGATGTACCAACTACCCAATTTCAACGTTCACTGGAGTCAAACCAAGAGTCCCACTTGCTTCAGTTACCACTGGCTGGAGGCCTGTTTGGCTGCCTCTAACCACAGTATTACAATATAAGAATTAAATACAGAGCTCGGCTTGCACCAGTCCTTGTTTTGGATATAATCACAGTCACAAGACGAAATTGGCAATGGTGTGGGTGGTTCTATTTTGCAGGGGCCATAACAACGTTACAGTCAGCTCCGTACATCTGGAATAGCTAATGCGCATTCCTCAGGAAGCGTTAACTTCAGCTGAAACACAGCAGAAGTGGTGCAGTATTTCATGCTAACTCAGTCAACGAGAAAGGTTGCACGTTGCATTGGAGTGGGGAGCTTAGGGACAGCTCTGTTGAGGCTAAAATTTCCATCAGTGTTTTCTTTGCTGCTCCTTCGGGGCCAAATGTTGTGAAGACCGGCACTGTGACTTAGAAGGGTGGGACACACAGTGACAAGTAAGTCATTACAGTGATGGGGAACCATTGTCCTGAAAGTGTTGCATGTCTGCTTTTACCAGCACAAGTGCTTTCCCAAATGACTTCACCATTTTACATACACACACACACCCTGCCCGTTGACCTTGCCTTTAATATCTTTAGCACTTTTCCCTCTCTGTAAAATTTTATCTTGCCATCCTAGTCACTTGGGCTGCTCTAAGCAGCTGGAAAATACACTTTAAAGGGCAGTGCATGGATGGTGATGAGCTTACCGAGGGGTTGGCCCACAGAGCTTCCCATTGCCTTTCATGGCCGTGATATTCACACCAAGACATTACATCTGAGCAACAGCCGAGCGGAAAGAGGAAAAAGATGTGACAGAGCAGCTCCCACGCATGCCCTTCCCTTTCACTCCTCTCTGAATGCAAGCGGTGATAAAGAAAACCCCATCTCTCAAACAAGACCACGTAATCCTTTATGAAAGTTTTCCAGAACCAAAAGCTACATGGATAACATCCCCTGCCACCATGCTCTTCCCTCCACCTTCCCACCGGAGGCAGATCGGGTCATTCAGGTACAAAACAAGTACTGAAGGTAGCCAGGAGGTCACAAAGACCCATGGCCAAGGTTAAGGTCACTATTTCCTTTTCGTGAGGGTCCATGCACATAGCACTCCACCTGCATCCCCGCACAGGCTGCTGATGTTGCACTACTCAGTGATAGTGAAGTCAGCAGGATGCTGCACAAAGACACAATGCCCATTAATTCCGTGTGGCTTCTTCTGTTAGTATCATCAGAACAGCCCAAAGGAGTTAGATACACAGCGTGCATCTCTCCAGAGTACCCCCAAGGGTGGTCTCAGAGTCCAAGCCGTCCCCCACCTGCATGGTGTAGCTGTCATAGCTATTGGGAAATCCCCGATGCCAGCTGTGCGATACCCGTGCTCGCCTGCCCCGAGAGGAACATCAGGTAGGCATACCCTTACAGCAGCCCCCTGGCACATACTTGCAGGCAGCACAGCATGGCCACAGGCCCCCAGCCATCCCGCCTGCCTTCGTGCTGACAGCCTGCAGCAGGGGAGATGACCAGAATCCATCTTTACAGGATCCTGTTTGCTGTAAGGTCAGGCAGGTTTGTAGGCATCTGGTTCCCACTGGCTACAGACCAGTCACCAGAGGCAATCTGGATGCCAGCTGCAAAATCCCTGAGGTGGCTTTGAATCCAGGAGCTATTCTGTGAATGCAGCTTCCATATTCACCAAAGAAGAGCGTTACCCGGCGAAGTTTCCTTTCAAAAAGCATGGAGGTTCCTAACTTCTGCCAGGTTGACTCTAAAAAAAACCAACTCTGGGCATAGCTCCTCGCGTCTGTTCTGAAACCCCTACTTTCACAGTTACTTGTTGGCCATGTTCACACCTTTACATTTGCTTTTGCAAGCATTCATGTGTTTGAGCTTTGCTATCATAAATGCCAGAAAAACAACTGCAATAATGTATACACTCACGGTTCACCTCACCAGAAACCAGAAACGACGCCACCCCAACTAAGTGCAACCAAAAGTCCTAAAAGAATCAGCCTGTGTGTAAAACCACCAGAAATCTGGGAAAAAAATCATGTTCATAAATGTCCCACAACCAGGGAAATGGGAATTACTTGTTCAGCTATAAAAATCCAGAGACAGGAGCCATTTCCTTCCTCTGGTAAGGATATCTCAAAGTGTTTCCATGGAGCAAGCTGTATGTCATGCACACAGAGATAAGGCTGCTGCCTGATGCTCGGGGAGAACATGTACATGGCTCTGAGGTTATGCATGCTGCTGGAGATACACAAGCAGAAATGTTTGCCAACTCCAAAAGTCTTGAAATAAGAGAAAACAAACAAATGCTAGAACAAACAAATGCCTCTCTTCTCTTCAGGTTCCTTTTCAGGAAATGAACCGCCCTACAAATAAAACACCACAATTACCTTCACAACCAAAACTGTCTTCTGGAGGATGGAGAAAGCAAGCAAGTAGAACTGGAATCAGGTTGGATCCAGCTTCTCTACCTATAACTAGTATTTAAAGGCATCTTTTAGGTCACTCAAATTTCCTCAGGAACCAACACGCATTATCGAACGTAATTAAGATTTTAGCAGGTCAGTTTAAGAGATCTTGTTAGTGAAGAAGGGCTCTTTTAGACTGAAGGGAGAGATTTTAGGAGGGATTTAGATTCTCCCCTTCTCTTAGTACATGGGAGCTCAGAAATGCCATTGATCATATCACCATGAGCCCTCCTTAAGAGCTCCAGAGAATTAATTTCTTTCTTAATTCTAGTGAGCATCCAATGACGGTATCTACATAGCTTCAATAAAGCAGCACATAAAAGCTGACAACCTAATTTGGAACATAAACCCCCACAAAATATTAAAAAGGGAATGCTCTGCGAAGGGGCAGCACCTGTCACACAAACCTCAACACAGGATCAAGCCTTCAGGGCTTGTTCTGAACAGAATATGCAGAACTTTCCATCGACTTTGGCTGTCCAAAGCCTTTGCATAAAGCATGGGATCCACCTCTGCTGCTGCTTTGAAAGTCAATCGGGCGGACGCATCTCAAATGCTGCAGATCCTTTTCTCCCACTGCCTGTATCTGAGACTATTACATCTTCTTGCTCTGTCACATGTCTCTGTTCCCGACAGCTTCTCAGACCTACTTCTTTTTTATACTCATCTGGGCTTCTGGGAACTGCACCACTCCTAACAGGTTTGCAATATACTGCTGCGAGCCCTTTATTAGAGGCACACATGGCCCCTGTTATGATGAAAAATGCTTCTTTTTAAATGTGCACGTATACTGCTCTATCATCACTCGGTGATAGAGCCCACAAATCTTCAGCTTTGCCCTTCTACAGATTATGAAATAAAAGAGAAGAAGAAGAAAAAAAAAAAAAAGACATTCTCTGCTAGTCAGGAAGGGAGCAACAGTGGGAACCAGATTCAAGAAAAATATACCCACAGACAGATCTTTACAAAAGAACAACACAGAGGCATCTATCTGGGCTTTCTTTTGTTTTTCTTTTTTTAACTCCTTTTGTTGTTGTTGTTGTCTCCAGGATGTGTTTTAAATGACCATGGCTGTGGTTCAATTCTTAGGCCTTGAAATGATAAAAACTCTCTTTCAGATGAGAAGCATTTGCACAGAACACAGCTCAGACAAATGGTCACCACCTCACACGGTCCAAAAAGGCAATAAGTACTGCACTATGGGAGGGATTTCCGATACCCTGTATGCCACAATTATTCAGTTTTACAGGTTTAGTTACTCCTGCGCAGGCTTCACAGTTCAAAATCATTCCTCTCTTCCCGACACCTTGTTTACTAACACTGCCTTTATCTTTGGTCTTCTTAACTGTCCCCTTCTCAGCCAACAACCCTTCCAAAACCACCCCCTGCTCTTTCAGCCTTCCCCTGGGGAACTGCCAAGCCCAGAGGCAACACTTTTAGCTCCTCCTTTACAATTTGGAGGTGCTACCAATCCATTTCTGCACTTTACAGGCACTTTCGGGGAGGGAACAGGACCATTTTTCTTACCACCTACTATCAGACAGTGAGTCAGGTAGCTAAAGGGGTTGTCCCGATGATGGAGCATAGCAGGAGCTTATGACCAGCAGCTCTGCATTCTATTTACCATCTTCCAGCCTCAGGGCTTGTGAGAACAAACTGGTGCCAATCAGAGCTGGGACCCATCTCATTTAGAGGCCCAAGTCCACCCTGTGACACCTTGACTTGCAGGTAGCCTACAGTTATTTCAAGAGCAACTGAGGCACACTTTTTTTTCTGATTCAGTAGTCCTTGCTTTGGTGTCACGTCAGTATTTTCTGCTGACTCTGTGCCCATGCTGTGGCAAATCTGGAAGTAAAAGAGCTCTTACTGATGGACCAGCCCTAACAAGTTGCCTGTAATGAGAGGGAGCTTCCAAGCACACACGGAAACATGTGTGAGCTTGCCAGCCAAAGCAAGTGGCAGAACATACTGCCAAGTCACCAGAAAACACAGTCAGAAGCACGACAAAAAGCCCACCTGCCTCCCTTCTCTCCCTCGCTTTGATGGTCAACTCCACCCTGAACCTGCCCCCGACGGATGTTCTGCCTCTGGTGGCAGTAGGAGCATAATTTGAATGCTTGCGTTGACCTGGGCTCTACCTTGTGAAAGGTCAAAAAACTGAGTTCTGAAGCCACCTGTTCCTCAACAACAGATTAAAACCCAACGTGTTTAAGCTTCACGCAGCATCTTCCTCCACCGCAGTGTGAAGGGCTGGCCAGGAGAGAGGGAACACGGGGGCCACGGCAGCTTTTCCCCATCACAGTCCCCCTCTCAAAAGCTTAGCCCTGCAGCACAAGCGAGCTGTTCCCCTGCACCAGTTGCTTCACCCTCACCCACCAGGAGGGCTACTCACATGGCCGTGCTGATCCAGCTCGTTGTTGGTGAGTTTGACTTTTTCGAAGGACACCATCTGCTTCAGTAGCTGCTCTCCTGTGAACGGCGAGTCCGGGTGCACGTACAGCCTAAAACACATAGGGAAAAGGCCTGCTCAGAAAAAAATCTCACCTCGTGGCTTCTGCGTGTGCATCACTTCTGTAGGAAATTGAAAAGCCCGTAGGATCTTGCTTTTGGGATATGCAGTGGTTTCACAGACGTGGGTTTCCTGATGGCTTAGGGTAATACAGACCGGCTACTTGAACAAGAGACAGTCTCCCCCAAATTAATGAATGCCTGAAATATGACCATTGATGAAAGACAATGAAGCAGACAAGTTGTTTATTTCACTGGAATGTAATGAAGAATCCCATGTCCAACTGCTAGATTGCTCTCTAACCATACCTAGTATTTTTATCTAGTTATCTAAAATGGAGACATTAACTAACATTCGCTGTTGTGTCTTTTCCCAAATGAAAAATCGATCATGTCTTTCTCCACAGCTGTACTAACAAGCACTTAAAATAACAATGACTACAGCTCCAAGAGAAAAAACACAGTGTCATTAGAGAGATAATGGGGGAATGCAGATAAAAATGCATTTTTCTTTATATGTAACATTAAGCCGTGATAATGATTTTAACCTGCACTCGATCACACGTTAGCTGTGGTGACGTCTGTTTACAAGAGGCTGAAGGCTGCAGTCCAGCACAGTGGCCTGACATTCAAAATTAATTGCAGCTCCGTAATTAACAATCCACCACTTGGGAAATTAAACAGAAGAAAAGGAAGCACAGAAGACATGTAGATACAATGATATATACGTTATGACTAGACTAATTACAAGTGCCAGGCTATTTAAAAACAATGAATTTATAGGAATAATGTACTGCTGAAAATTACTTGACTCAAACTTTTTTTGTGATAGCGAATTAAAGGCTGAACTAGACCTTCAGCTAGTGCAAACCAGACCTGTTCTGCTTCTGTCGGTGCTGGTTACCCCTCGCTGAGGGCCTGACTCTCGTTTTGGGTGATGTCCTTGGCCACACGGATGGATTTCTTCCATTAGGTGGGTGGGGCAGCGCTGAGATGCCGGGTTAGAAAGATAAACATTTTTTGTTGCTGTTGAGCTACGATTTTGGTTAGGCAAGAGGGGAATGGAAAAACCACTAAACGGTGGGGCGTAACTCTCCGATGGACTGCACTGATCCCTAATCAAGGAATGCCCATACTAAAGACTCCAGGGAGCACAGCTCTGTTGCTCAAAGAAGAAGGGGATCTGATACTGCACTCTCCATTTTTGCCAGCAGAATCCCCAAGACACAGTGAAACTAAAATTTTACCGGCACAGCTCGCTTCCGATGTGCAGGATGTTTTCCTTACATTGATCCAAAGCACAGCTTGGCTGGTGTAGCTGTGTCCACAGGAGGGATGCTGAGCCAGGGTTCCTGTTGCAATAAAATATTCCTAGCATACAGGCGTCCTCATTGCTATCGACTCTGCTGATTGCCCTGCAAAGCTTATGAAAAATTATGATGTATCTGAAAACCCAAGACGTGGAATTCTGTCACATCAAAGGACTTTTACCTCTCATGAAAACTAACTTTGCCTTCCTGTGAAAAAATCTACAAAAATCTCAATTTTTAGAGCCCTGAATTAGCGAAGGCAAAACAAAAACAGTTCCAAACATATCCTGCAACTTTTCAGCCAGTTTTGTGATTTTTTTTTTTTTTCCCCTCCCCTGGAGCCTGAGTCCTAATTTTGAATGTCTGGATAGCTAATAATGTTTACTGTGATCAGAGAGTGTCAGGCTCAGCAAGTTTTGGTTAATTGGGACCAAAAAGCCAAACTATTTCAAATATGTGCTGGGAAATGAGTAAAGATCTTCATGTGTCTAAAAGCTGAGCACCATTTGTTTCACACCATAGGCGGTTAATACTTGGCACTGCTTTCAGACTACAAAGTGCCTGGATGCTAGCAGAGTGCCAACGGGAAAGTCCCTGAAGGATGGGCACCTGAATGTACATGGTTACCTAAATGTATTAATAGACCTCGCTTTTCTTCTGATTTCCCACATGCTGTCAATCCCACTGCAACATGTGGTTCCACCTGGTGAACTTCACCTATCCACATGCTTCTGCTACTGCTACGGTCTAACTTTGTGTGCCTGGGAGAAGGGGCTTGAAAACTAGATGGATCACTCTCTGAAGTAGAAGCCGTCAATGAGACTGTGAGCCCACATGAGCGAACGGCTTGGAGAAATAAATGTGCACGCTCCAGCACAGCACGCGAGGCTCCCCAGAAGTTCACGCGGCCTCTGCTGCCCAAGGCCAGTCAGATGCCAGGGGCTGCTCCCTTCAATTCACAAGGGCTTTAGAAGCCATATTTGGATGTGAATTCACTCCACAGTATATGTTTCATGATATATGCACAGTTTGGGTACTGCTTCCTTCATGCATATTTTGGAACGCGACACTGCTCTCCTATTTAGTTTAACAGTTGGACTGGTCCTACAAGCCCCGTGCACGCTGCTTTTAATTACCTTAATGTCTCAATTTGCAAAATATAATACCTTTTAAAGTTTCCTTCCTAGAGTTCTCTGTAAGTGTCTGAACACTGTAACTTCATTAAACTAATGATTGTAGCCAAATAGTGTTAAAAAAAAAAAACAAAACAACAAAAAAAACCAAAACAACCAACTTTTGAGTGAAAGAAAGAAGTTAAAAAAGGAAGAAGAGCAAGTAAAGGTACATGCTGAAACTTATTAAACTGATGTTTCACGCAGTCTTAGCAATTTGGAAGAACAAACATAAAATATCACATAGGAATTCTATACCCAGATAGCACTTTTCAGAGAGTCTTTTGTAAATCTCCTAAAGTATTTTTATTTAAGTGTTCGTTGCAACATAAACTTATCTTAAACACTGACAGCAGGAAGACAGGGATAAAACTAGTTTTTATAGCAAGTTCCCTGAAGGGCTAATCTTTCAAAAAGAATCACAGAATACTTATTAATTTTTTTAAAAAAAGCTGTCTTAGTGTTGAAAGTTATTTTTGTAATGGAAAAAGCAAAACATCTAGCGGGTTTGATCCTGCAAAATCTTACACCCATGCACAATGTGACACCTTAATAGTTCCCTGATGCCATCGCGCCTGTGCAGATGCAGGCAGTGATGTGCATGGGGAGTCAGCACCTCTGTACCAGCACCCAGGCACTAAGCACACGTACACCCCTCCCCAATACCCCTTGAGTGAGGAGAGCTAAAACCATGTGTTTGGAGGACAAGAAATCCTGACTTCATTAAGGGCTCCTGTCACTGGAGCAGGACCAAACCTGTTTCAAGATGGAAGAAGTGCTACTTTTAATCTGTTCAAGCAAGACTGAGGACTCCCACCTCAAAAGATGCATTAACACTCCAGAAGAAGCACTAGTAATGCAAACATCAGCATGCTGAACCTCTTGACATCCTTTTTCTCAAACAGGAGCATAAGAAGGATAAAATGCATAAATGTATACGTAAGTACCGTTCACACAAAGAAAAAGCAATCTGTGCCTGTGCTGGGATCAGTAGTATTTTGGCTAAGCATCTTGAAAATGAAATGGGAAAGGTATACATTTACACATAGGACCAAAATATTCTGAAAACATCCTGAAAATGAAACAGCACAGCTATACACTTGCACATAGGGGCACTGATCCAATGGGGACCTGAAAGATCCAGGACCAGTACAACGACAATAAATATTAAACTCCAAGAAAGTTTGACCCCAGCTCTAAAACACTCAATAGGGCAGCTGCTAATTATTCCAAAGATCAGTCTCTTGTCTGATGTTCTTATATTTCCTCATTCAACTAGTCTATGCCAGATAGAGCGTGAATTAGCAATCTATTTATAGGTATCCCAAAAAGCGCTTGAACAGAAAAATAAGAAAGGGAAAACCCTGCCTTAAAGCTATTTCTGTCCTTCCCTTATTTCTTCTTTTGATGCTGACTCCTTTGGAGCAGGATCCATGTTTTTCCTTTGGGTTTTGATCAGTGCCCATTACAATACGTCAAATGAAGCCCTCAGACGTTAACCACATTGCAAGAAGGATTTTTTGGCCATGAAAACAAAGCCAACATAACTCCTAGGTTGCTGACTTTAATCACAGCTTCTCTGCATGCGCTTTTTGTTTGTTTACTTCCCTGAGCCGCCTTACAGAAATCAGCAGTCAGCAAGATTTCAGTTGAACTATTTATATGAGGAAAGTGTGCAGGATTTGATCCCTATACTCACACACAGAAAAAAAAAAAAGAAAAAAAAAAGTGCTTCCATTTCTTGCGTTTCACTTTTAATTTCTCCCTCAGTAATAAGCAAGTTCTTAACCCCGGGCTAAGCCACCTGGAGCGGGTCTGTGTGCCTGCGCAGAGCCCTCCACGAAAAGTTTCTTTGAAGCCAGAGAGGCATCCACATTATTTCCATATCTCCGGCTCTGACTCAGCAAAGCCGTTCGACATGTGCTTCAGTCTTACTGGACCTGGGGACTTAAGTACGTACTGAAGTGCTGGGCTGAAGACGATGAAGCGTGGGTCTCCACTGAGTGCCCTCCTACCTACAGCCGAGCCCTGCAGCCTCAGTTTCCCAACGCTGAAAGGAATTGGTCATTCATTACATTAACAAAAGGATTTTAGAAATTAATTTTCTACAGCATTTTGTTTCTGTGTAGAGAAGGAGGGTAATTTGCTTAATTTTTTCCCAACTTCTCAGAAAATTCTGATTTCTTAACAACAACAAAAATCTCTGTGCTGTAGAACTGATCCATACTTTGCCTACTATATAATAGCCAACTAAAAGCAAGAATAAAATTATTGGTTAGCAAACGCTGGATATGTAATCAAGAAATAATATCATTTCAAGCATAAACAGCACTGTACTGTAATGTAGTATTTCTACTTGGACTTGGCTGGTGGTGCTTGGATTGTTTTAAATTATGAAGTCAAATACAGGGGAGGGGGGGGGGGCGCAAACCCAAGAGACAAAACAATATATTTTTTTAAAAAAAGCTTTCTATCTGAATTACAGCAAACATTTTTAATTTATTTTTTTTAAAAAAAGTATATATGTACCAGAGCTTTCAGCCAAATCCTGCATACCTTTGAACATTCAGTTTAAATCAAACCTCAAGCAGAGATTTGAGGCCCGTTTCTGCATCACAAAAATTAATCATAGTTCTACCATCAACTTTGTTGAGCACAGACTCAAAAAATCTCATACTGCTGTTTGCAAACAGTGTGGAAAGATTAATAGCAGGTATTTCTTGAAATTAAAAAAAAAAAAAAAAAAAAAGGAAATAAAAGAAGGACCAGCAGTAAAAATCTACAAACCTTGCAGGGAGCGGAGGGTCAGCTTTTCCAGCCACTAACCAGGAAGACCTGTGGTAGGCATATCTATATCTTTTATTGTCCACGGGAACTATATCCATTAACACAATGTACTTGGCTTCAGGATCCACTCCCGAGAAGGAAACCCTGATGGTAGGAAACATTCTCCTGAAATAAAGGCAAATCAAAAAAATAAATAAGTGGATGGAAGGCAGAAATAAGAGAGCTTCTGAAAAGCTTAAAAGTAAGAATTCTATTTGAAACCACCTGAAAAAAAAAATAAATATCAAAGCATCTAATGATTCTGCTTCAGCGTGATAGAATTTAATTCCTGTGCATCTTTCCAATACACAGAGAAAGAGCAACTTGAGATCAGAACTATTTTTTGGAAGCAAAAAGAAAAAATGGAAAAAGCAAAAAAGAAATGTACTTTTTGCCCGTTAGTTAAAAGTACACCACGACTTCAGAAAATAGCTGTACCTAAGGGCAACTAAGTCCTTAGAAACGTGGGGGTTTTAATGGGATCCGTACTAGTGTTAGGGAAATATTGCAGAAATTATTTCCGTTAACATTCTCACATGTTTCAGATGCATGTTATTTAAGCCTGCTCGCGAAATTTCCGAGAATTTTCAAAACTAAACTTTCCTGTCTTTACTTAAATTTTGACAAAACGCGATTTCAAAATGTAAGGTTATGCCACAGATCAGAAATAATTAACTTTAAACAGTTTAAAATGTTGAACTTCAAATTGCAGATTTTATACGGGGGTTGGTTTTTGTTTTTCTTTACTTTTTAAAACACATGCTGGTAGACATCGCTAGTTAAGAGAAAAAAAATCGTCGGGGAGCTACATTCATAACAAGTAACTTTGGGGGTTACAAAACCCGACAAGACATTTGGCTCCTGGGGACTGCGTTTGACTGGCCAAACCCCACAAGCTTTTCGCAGAAACGGCGGGGTTTGGGGTGACGGGAAAACCTGGGGTTCTTTTGCACCTTTTTTGCAACCGAGAGAGAAGGGAAACACGCCGCCCCTAGCGCCGGCTGGATTACACCCCCGCGCCCCCGGCCCCGCACAATCTCCGCACCGCGCGGAGCAGCTTTTAGCCACAAACAAATTATGAGGGGGACAAAATTTCTCCCCTGGGACCCCACACCCCCCGCTTCGCTTTCAGCCGGCACCGCACCCCGCCGCGCCTCTCCCCCCGCGGGGCTCCGCGCACCGCGCAGCGCCCGGCTCAGCCCGCCGAGCGGCTGCTGAGCAGCGCGGCGGCGCGAAGGGGCTTCACCCTCCTCCTCCTCTCTCAGCCCATCCGAGCTGCTCTCCCCAAATCAACCCCGTGGTCTTCTGTTCGTTTTGCCTTCTTCCCCCCGCCCCGTCCCAAGATGCCTGCGGGAGGAGCCCGCAGGGAACGCGGGGTGCCCAGACTTACCTCCCCGACTTGGTGATGATCATCTCGGTACCCAGTTCGTGAAACTTGTCCCAGAGCTCTTTGGTCTCCAGGCTGCAGGAGATTTTGGCCATCTCCTCGCTGGGGATGATGGGGGTGGTGGGGATGAGGGGCTCGGTGCACAGGGTTGAAGGGCTGGTGCTAAAATCCCCGTGAGGGTCCAGGCTGGATAAGTCACTCAAAGGCTGGGCGCAAGAGGATTTCTCAACGAATTGTTCTGCAGGGTTTGGAGCCGGGGGAGAAAAATTTAGAGAAAGAGAGAGAGGGTTCAGCCAGGACGGGGCGACCGCCGAGAAAAACTATTAAAAAACAAAACAAAAAATAAAACCAACAAAAAACCAAACACACACACCCCCAAACCCCCACCCGAAATAAAATCAAAACAAAAGGCTGTTTAGCTGCGGCCCCCCGCCCCCCCCCGCGCTGGTTCTTAGGCGTCAGGTCATCATTGGGGGACAGCGGTGGTGACTTTCGCAGATGAGCTCCGGGAGGAGCCCGGCGCGGGGCCTCTCCCTGAGAGCGTCCGGGGGGAGATGCGCGGGGGGCGGCGGGGCGCTGCGCGGTCCTGCGCGCTGCCCCTCTCCCAGCCCAGGGTTCCATGGAAGGGTCATTCATTCTCATTAAAACGGGAGCGCCCGGCTCCGAGGGGCTGCGGAGGGCCGGGGTGACGCTGGGAGAGCACGGCGGCCGCTCCTCAGTTGCACGGCTGGCAGAGGAGCCCTAGCGCGGAAGCGCAGGCTCCGCGCTCCCTCCGCGGGGCAGCGAGCTCCTGGCACTCGCTCAGGTTCGCCGGGGCTGCCCTGCGCGGGGCTGAGCGCGCCCCGTCGGAGAAACTGGCTGCAACATGCGCGGGTGCGGTGGCTGCCGCCGACGCTCCCCGCCGCAAGCCCCGGGAGCCTGGGGGGCTCCGGGGGGGGCGGGGGAGGGGTGTCAGCCCACGAACAGGATCGGAGGGAGCGGGGCTGCCGGGCGCTCTGCGACGGATCCAGCGCCGAGAAGGACCCAAAGGCGCCCGGCCCCTACGGAGAAACGTTTCGCCCCAACCGCTGGTGACACAAGCCGAGTTCCTGGCGGTGCTCCCCTTCGAGTCCTAATGGAATGGCGTGGGGGACCCAGTTTAAAAATATATTATTTTGGGGGGGGGAAATTAATTGAACGAGCGTTTTCCGGGAAAAAAGAATAATTAAATGAAGGAAACTAGCTACGTTTAACACAAGACCCTGTAAACACGTCAAACGCGAATAGTGCAACATTCCCGGCCTACGTTATCACCCAGACGAAAAAGTTTACAATGAATTCCTGGACTATGTGAAATCTGTTGGGTCAGTTGATGAGCTGGAGCAGACGCTGAGAGCGCTGCCTTTTCTGCGTGCTTGTAAGATTGAATGTAATCTTGTTCATTGGCGCCCTGAAAGCTTAATACAATTTTTTTTTATTTGCTTTTTTTTTTTTTTTTTTTTTAGTTTTCTTGGGTACAAGCAAGGACCACAAGCCGCAGAAACTGGGATGGGGGGAGGAGGGGAAAACGCTGATGTGTTTAAAGAGCCTTCGGGAATCTGAATCGAGGCGAATCTGAATAGAAGCGAATTCGCTTGCCCGAAAATCGCGAGGAATTACTATAAAAATACTCCCGCTCAGTGTAGAGTAAAACAGTCTGTACGAGCCTACACCGAGTAGTTGTGGAGCAAGGCGATTTTCGGGTCTACGTACAAATTGTACTACCCCTTATAAGCCTAGGCACGATACTGGAGATTCTCTCAAGACTTCAAAAACATAGATGATTTGCAATAAATATTTAAGAGGTTTATTTCATACCAGCGAAGAGAAACGTTAATTACCTCGGTCTGTGGGATTATTCTACGAATGGCGAAGCTGGGTAAATAAACGGCGGAATCGAAGCTGGAGGAATTTAGGAAAACTGTTTATGCTATAAACGGCCTCGCCCGAGCGCAGAAGAAGAGACGCAATGAAGAGACTTAACGGGCCGCCGCGGTGCGGCTTCGCCTTCCGCAGGGGACACCCGCGGGCACGGGGACACCCGCCCCCCGAGGAGCGTGAGCCCGGGCGGGCAGCGGGGACGGGAGCCCCGCGCCCCACGGACCCCGGCGGCCGCCCCCGTCCCCACTCACCCAGCGGCTTGATGGTGCTCTCTGGGGACTCCTTGTCCTTGGAGCTGCCGCTCGACATGAGGGCAGCGATGGAGAAGGCGTTGGCCCGGGAGGAGAGCTGCGGCTTGGGGGGCGGCGTGTACTCCATGGCCAGCCGGCGGGGAAGCGGCGCTGCCCGGACGGGGCGGGCGGCGGGGGCAGCGGAGCGGAGCTGCGGCCGAGAGGCGCTCTGCGCCCGGCGCCGCGCGCTCCCCCGCCTTAACGCGGGGCCGCGGAGATCCTATCGGCCGGCGGCCAATCGGCGGCGGGACACGTCAAGGGCCCCGGCCCGGCCCGGCCGCGGAGGAGGGGGCGGAGGCGGCAACAGCAACAGCAATAGTAACAGCAGCAGCAGCAGCAGCAACAGGAGGAGGAGGAGGAGGAGGAGGGAAGGAGGGAAGGAAGGGAGGGAGGGAGGGCTGGGCTGGGCTCGGCTCGGCTCTGCCCGCCCGCCGGGTGGGCAGGGGGCGGCCAGCCTTCGGGCTGGCTCCCCGCCACCGCCGCCGCTCCCCCTTCGGGCAACCCAGCCGCGCTCCCCGCCGAGGCCCCGGCGGCGCTTCGGGGTGCGCCCCCCGCTGCTCTGAGCCCTGCGGAGGGGGGCGGGCACGCGGCCGGGGATGCTCCCGAGGAGGTCCCTAGGCTCTTCGCTCTGTCGAGGCAAGAACCGATGGAGAGGTGGTTGAGAAGAGGGACATGAACCGTTGTTTTTTCTCGTGCGTGCGTGTCTGTGTCCATTTTATATTTTAAATTCAAATTTTAAAATACCACAATTTTTACAGCAGCCGTTTTCGTCGTTGTGTGCCTTCTGGTGGGACAGAAGGTTAAAGGCTGACCATGCGCTTGATTTTCCTGCACCGCATCCCAGAAATTGTCATCCCACGCAAATGCACTCGCCCCTACCGAGGGCAGGTGAGACCCCCGCTGGGCTCCCGTCCCTTGGCGTGAGCCACCAGCCGCGCAGTCTTCGTCAACTCCGCTTCATCGGCTCCACCAAACTAGAGGCTCTTGATCAGGCACATTGAGACAGAGAGAAAGCCAGGACAGGCTGAGGGTGCCAACGAGCACATCATTCCAAGGCAGTGATTTAAGTAAGTTGCTCACCACTACTCTGAAACACGTCTTGTAGGCATCCTCCCGTAAATAAAAAAGCGGGAAATTTAATTAAAGTCCTTTAAAATAAAAAGAGAAAATACTCGCCCGCTAAAAACGCCTCAAGAAGACACGCAAATTTATCAATAAAGTTTCGATTTCTAAACCTAGAACACAATCCGAGGGGCTTTTAATACGCAGAGTTGTGCCAAGAGACATGCCAAGATCTGTGCCGCTCCTATCCTGGCTGAGCTTAATTAATTAGCGCGGAGAAACAATTGCGCGGGTTACCCTTTGCGGCCGGTGAAGTGGGCAACACGAAATAGTACCTTATCGCTGTGAAATGAGCGAGAACCAGCCGCGGTTTGCCCTTTCATTACCTGAATTTGCTAATAGACGGAATGTATAGAGAGAATGGAATACATCTATATGTATATATTATCGCCAACAGGACGCGCGATGGGCAGAGGGCTCAGGACTTCAGTGTGGCCCACAGTGGTCTGGGGACCAGGTCTTGCCTAAGGGGGGGCGGCGGGGAAGGGCGCAGCCAGCCCCCCCCCCGGCCGGGCAGCCAGGAGCCCCTGCCGCCCCAAGGTCACCTCGGCAAGCATCACGCCTTGCCACAGCGCAAACGAGAACGCTCGATCCTCCCGACGTCAATCCGAAGAAAACGAACAACAGAAAGTCCCCACAGCGCTTTACTCCGAGGGACATCCCTCCATTTAACAGCCCGGGTTCCCCGCGGTTCAGCCCCGCTCCTGGGGCAGCTCCCGGCGTGCGAGGGGCGGCTGCGGCGGGACGGGATTCCCGGCCCTGCGCTCACTCGGCCGGACCTGGGAAGCAGGGTCCGGCCTGCCTGGAAAGACGGACGAGGGGGGATACAAATCGCCCGGGGAGTTCTTTACACTGTTCCGGTGGTGGCAGTGGGGATGCCCAAGTCCCCTTCGGTTTCCTACCTATGCGCCGCGCAAATAAGGATAATTAAAAACCCAAGCTCCCGTCCAAGTAACAGCGCAGATCCTGGGGAAAAAAAAAAAGGGGGAAAAAAAAACCCCAAACTCTCCCTTTTCCCCTGCTTATCTTCGTCCCCGAAAAGCCAGGTCGTAACATACCCGTCCCTAGCAGGGGCTGCCCCCGGCGTGCCCGACCCGGCGGGGCTCGGAGAGGGGGCGGCGGGGGGCGGTTAATATTTCCATGCTGACCGCGCCTGGCTGGAAAACACCGACACGGGGGCCTCGGCGCAGCCCCGCGACCCCTCTCGGCTTTGCCTCGCCGCGGGATGACTCCCAGCCCCGCGGGTCGCTGCCTTTAGCGGGGGCGCAGGACCCAGCCCCGGCGGGGGGATGCCCAGCGCGGTGAGAGGAGTCGCGGAACGGGGCGGGGGGCGAGGGGGAGACAGAGGCCACGCCGCGGCCGTGGAGCCGGGACGGGGCTGGCGATCGCCTCCGGGCAGGGGGTGGCTCCCCTGGGAGAGGCACCGGCCTTGAGGGCTTGCGGGTCCCTGCTCGCACCTTGGAGGGCAAAAACCCGAGGTGGAAAGAAACCAGGAGCTTCGTTTGGTTTTGTTTTAAACGGGGTCCGTCCACACGGGATGGCTCTTCTTTGCTCCGTTAAGCCATGCAATTGTCCGTTCTGTCCCACGAGAACCTTTATTTTCTTAGTTTTTCCCCTCGCTCCGCCTCCGATAAGGAAATGAGCCTTGTCTAGACGTCCAGAGCACCCCCTCCTCCCCCGTGGGCAGCCAACGGGGCTCGGCTCCGGCCGCCTGATCCTCGCTGTGGCTCCCCGCCGGGGCCAGCCGGGGGGACACGGGGATCCGGGGACGCGGGTGGGGAAGGGGACAGAGCCCCGCTCCCCTGGGCTGCTCTGCCGCCCCTGCCCACGGCCCTGTCCGGGTACGGGGGTGATTTCAGAGACGAGGGGGCCGTCGGAGACACACAGACCTACCCCAGCGCTCTTGGTCCCCCCTTTGCTTTCCCAGCCTAGGCGATGTGATGGATAAACCCCTGCGCGCCCTTCCCGGGGGATGCGAGCCTGAGCAGCCGCGGCCGAGCACCGAGCGGCTACCCCCGCTCCCCAGAGCAGAGTTACACACCCTGCTGAACCCGTTTAAATTCAACCCTTCGTTATTTATTTATCCGCAGATAGAGAACACGCCTTCTACACCGCAGAGTTTGGTTTCTATCTAGCAAATCCCTGTGCTTGTCGCTAGTGTCAGTCTGGTATGGCAGAGCCATTTCATGAGGCATCACGATGCTTTCAAAGCACCTTTTTTTCCTCCCTCCTTTGCCGTCAAAAGCTGGTTACGGTCTTGTGCTCTGGCAAAAAGCAGCTTGCGGGTAATCGCTGAGGGTAACCGCTGCGCACCTCCTTGCGCCCTTTCAGTTACCAGCTTTAGCCAGGGTTAGAGCTCAGTTTCACCGTCAGGTTTCGAACAGGGAGCTTGCAGCCTCCGTCCAAAACGTCGCTCCGATTCCTGAAAAGCAAAGGCGAAAACCTGATCCCGTGGAAACGGTGAACGCCGCCTTTTCCCGGCCCTTACCTCACCTCGTCCAAATCGCGACGGGGACGAGACAGGAGGGGCAGAAACCTGCAGAATCCCGCCGGGAAGCCTACCGCCCTGCCGAGCAAGAGGGATAAGTTCAGGTGCGCCTGTGCCCGGGGGACAGGAGCTCCCACCCTGCGCGCTTTTGCGCGGCCATGCAGCCCCGCCGGCGGGCAGGGTGTGCGCAAAGGGGCGCAGACCGGGCCACGGACCGTGCTCGGGTTCGCAGCCACTGCTTCTCGTGGTGATGGAAAGGCCACCGCTCTTTCTTTTTTTTTTTTTTTCTCTCGTAAAATCTTCCCCCCACCCCGGCGCAGAGACCCGCGGGCTGTGCCCCGAAACCGGCCCCGGCTGCTCTTTCCCCTCGGAGCACCGCGCCGAGCCGACACCAGCTCCTCTCCCGTCCGCCCCGTGGGATAACCTGTCATTTGCATCCCATCCCTCCTCCTCCTCCCTTACTTCCCCGGCTGCCTTGTTCCCACCCTCGCAGCTGCTGGTCCGGCTACCCGGAGCCGGTGCCCTACCCCTGCAGCCCGCTGCAAGGTACGCGGCTCTGGGGCTGCCTTTGGCTTGAACGCATTCCCACCTCGGAAGTGGAGGGGGTAAAATCTCTTTCTTACTATTATCAGTTTTGCTTTTTACCCTTGTAGATGAAAACGGCTTGCGCTGTGTAAAGATTTGTGTTTATTCGCTCGGTCAGGGTCTCAAGAGCGCCCGGTCATGCCTTGCCAGCGCATCGCTACTTTACAAAGCGGGGGCGACAGGGCTCCCCCGCTCCGCTGCTCCGCAACCTTACGCGACTATCAGGTCTGCTTTCGGACTTCTGTTTTTTTCTCCTCCGCTGCACATAATTGTATTGCTCTCTCACCTAGATTCACCCTCTCTTTGCGCTGCCCGGTTGCGGAGCAAGCCGCGCTCGCAGCGCTATTTCTGCGGCGGGGGCACACGCAGACACACGCGCCCCCCCCCCCCCACCCGCCCCTTGGCTGCCGCTTCACGCTTTTCCCTTCAGGAAAAGAGCCGCGCCAGCAAGGCACAAGCCCAGGTACCCGAGATCCAATTTCACAACAAAAACATCTCAATGTCACCTACACCGAGAAGGTGGCTTATTGGAGCAAAATGCGAGGCATTTTAAACCCATTAGGCATCTCTCAGATGCAAATCCAATGGTGGAAAGAGAAAGGCTCTATTAAGACCCGAGGGCTGACAATGAGATTATAGTCCAATTGCCAGCGGATAATGTGCTAAAAGCTTTCCCACTTAGTGTAACTCCTCACTGAAAATTATTCACACTTTGCAGGCTGCTGCGCTGCCGATCGGGAGATGCTTTTTGCCCACGGAGAGCGCGACCGGCCGGGCAGAGCCCGGCGCCCACGCAGAGGGACCCCCGGGCAGACCCCACGCAGAAGCATCCCCAGACCCTTCTGCTGACACACGCGACAGGGTGCGGGCGAGGGGCGTCCATAGGCGTATAAACACCTCCTCGGGCGTGCCATACCCTATATACACACGCCGGCACGGCAGCTGGATGCGGTTACCTTTTTAATATCTTTAACGCCTCTTTCACGTGCAGAAAATACACGGTATTGCCCATATAAACCTACACTTTCCGCTTAATGGAAGCGATGACATTTTTATTTAAACAAAAAAAAACCCCAACAGACTGAGTTTGGGTACTCCACAGATTTATTTTTTTTTTTCTTTTTCGGTTTAAAACCGTCACTGAAAGCTGACGAAATTTTCATTAAGGGTTCGCACTCCCGACGCTCTGCAGCTGTAATTCGAAGCACCACCAAGCCGTGCAAGACTCCGGATGTGATCATTTCGTTCCAATATTACAAAACCTCTTTAGGTTTTAAGGTTAGCCACCCAGAGAGCTGCAGCGAACGCACAAAACATTCTGTTTCTGGCCTGAGTTTATGAGCACCCCGACTCTCCAAAGGAGGTCGTTAGCCAAGGCAATCGCTTCTCCCTCTGGCAGGCAGCAAGGGGCTGGTTTCCCCGGCGCCTGCCCGAGCAGGCAGCGAACAGGCAGGGGATGAGAGGTTTGCTGCTGCCCGTGCTGTGCCTGCCCAGGGTTCCCCCTGCCCCAGGGGGGGAACATCCCTCCCCCTGGCGTGGGCAGGCACTTGCACCCCCGGGAAGGGGATGCTTCACAGTCAGCATCTCATCCCGCCCCAATGGGTGAGGGAGTCTGGACTGGACTGGAAGGGGATCCAGGGCAAGGCTGGGGGCTCTGTGATGAGATGGGGTGGGGAGAGGCAGCGGGGCCTTCCTGCCTCCATGCAGCGAGGGACCCTCTACCTCCTTCCACATCCTATGTATCAGAAGCCATGAGCTTTAAAAGCTGTTTTTTGGTTTTTTTTTTTTTTTTTTTTTGTAATTAATTAATTCACAAGTTTGTCTTGCTCAGCTTTCCCAACATCATTTAATCGAAAACCAAAGCAAAACAAGTCACCCCCACCCATCACCCAGAAGAGCCAAGACCTATGCAACATACTGTTTGCCTGCCATCACCAAGCACTTGCTTTGGATTTGGGGGTTTAAAACAATAGTCAGAGGTGTTATGAAAAGCCACATGATATTTAACGCTCTATTTTTATACATCCATTTCATGCTCAATTTCAAACCAAGGTCCTTAAGAGCCTTTCCACCTGTTTTGCAGAGTTAGAGGAAATATGCATTGAATTAACTGGGAGAACTAACCAGAAAGGCTGGCATGTTGGAGGGATGGAGAGGTTCAGAAAAGCTCCTTCACAGGTCTTTAAAAAAGTGTCAGAAAATACAAAATTCTCTATTTACAGCCCAGCTACTTCGCCAGTGGGGACTGCATTTCAATGGCTTGCAAAAGGATCTGTTTTTCTGGTTTCTTTTACACAAAAAGCGTTTTTAATTTCTTTACGCACAAGGCATTTCAGAACACTCCTCAAGATTTTATAATTCATAAAACGTGACTTGCTTAGAGGATGGGAATATTATTCAACATTAAAAACATATATGTGTAGTTTTACTTAGCTATACATATGTATCTGCAGTACCATGTATTTATACTTGCCCAGTGGTGCTTTTCTTAGTTGTCTTCCATGAATTAATACAAGCAACCCGTGCTCTGCTACACCGCAGGATTTACTGTAAGCTGAAACCACTGCTTTGGACCAAAATTTTAGTGCAAAACAAGACTTCTGTATTTCAGTGCTCATTTTAAAGATGTAAAAATGTATGTCAGTGATGTGGAAGCTGCTTGCTGGAGCATCTGAAAAAAATCTCTTCTAGTTCATGACTTTTGAAGTCTTAGTGAAGCTGTCATGTCCTGACAGGTATGTATGTATATCCTAGAGGTAGGACTGAGCTTGTTCTTGACATTCCCCCTGAAGATGGAAGTCAAGATGCAGCTCCTGGTGGACTGCAGGATTATGGTGGCTCCCTCTCCTTTGATCACTCTCCTGAAATTTTGGCCTTACTGTTTCCAGGAGAGCTGTCCCTGCAATTGTGTGTTGGTTGCAGCAGATCTCTGGCTGCTGAGTGATGCGATTGTGCAGTGGAACTACTTGGAAAATGTACTTGAGCTCCTGAAACAACCTTAATTTCTTTCTTTCTTTTTTTTTTTTTTTTTTTTTTTTTTTAAATCTGTGACAGATATGTTAAGTTAATCTGTTTTAATTTAATTTTCTTTCAGGCCTTCTGGACTTTTTCCGTATTTCATATTTAATTATTTTTAAAAATTATTTAATAAATCAGCACTTTTGAGCTTTATTAAGCAATTGGAATTTAAATAGATCTTTTGTGTGCTGTTTAAACTTGTTGAAAAATGCATATTTAAAAGATATTAATAAATGATACATTGCAAATTAAAAGTATTTATAACAAATTCAGCTAGATATAAAGTCTCAAGTAGCATTTTTTGGTTTAAAAAAAGAAATAAGACTTTACACAGCACTCAATCTGAAGATGATCACATGCACATTATGAGAAAAGACATTTTTTTCCCTCGTCTTTTGCAGGCCTTGGATTGGTAGGAGAATTTCAGAGTTGCCTGTAACGGCGATATGAAAATAGGAATAGCGGGAAGTGTGGGGAAGGATAGAAACCTCAAGAACTAAGAAAAAACATTTTCCAGCAAATGCTAAAGCTTTTTTTCTTTTTTTTTTTTTTTTTTTAAATAGAAGAGTCTCTGGTTTTGGGTCTCCGGTTCAAGATGTCTTGGGTGTTACTTACTTCATTTAGATTTATAGTTTCTTGACACTTCTTTTGTTGTGTCCAACGTTTTGTCCCAAAATACCCAAAGCTAAGAACCTAAAATTAGAGACTGCCTTTGAAACTGCTGACCTCTGCATATTTTCCCTCTCTGAACATACAGCAGTAGGAATACGCCCAAAGACAACGAGTATTGCTCTGAGGGCCGGTGGTAGAAAGAATTAAAAAAAGACTATCAGCCATTTTCCAAAAACTTCAGTAGCAGATGCTTTTCTGTTTTTGCTCAGCGATGCATCTACATTTTGTGTCACAAGTCTCTTCTGGTAGATGTAAAGCAAAATGGTCGTTTAAGAAAAAAAAAAAAAAAAGGAAAAGAAAAAAGTTAGAACAAGGAGATATAAGGTGAATGTAGAACAAAGATTTCATTTCTGGCTTAGGCGAGCTCGACAAGTGAGAAGAAGCATCGTGATTTACAGCTCACCCAGATCATACAGAGCAGCTTGTATTAAAGCGTGTTATACGGCCTGGGAGCAGCATCGCTGTCACCAAGAAACTGCTTGAGCAGCCTGCTGCTGTCTGAAGCCTTACAGCCATGGTGGCAGAAACCTAGCGTGTGCAGATAGGGCCATGCTGCCGGACCCATCAGGCACCACAGACGGGGCTGGCAGATATTTCTGGCTTATTTCCACACTGTAAGGACTGAGGGAGAAGCGTTCCCACACTGTGGCGTGGTGAAAGGCATTGCTTTTGCTTATTTTAACAGTATGGGGACCAGGACTGGGGGTGTTCTGGCATGAAAAGGATTTAATTTTTTATTTTTTATTTTTTAAGCCTGCAGTTTTGAAAGTATTCAGGATTAGGGTTTGGAAAACATATTTCAGTACCCATAACATCCCGTTGATTTATCTGGCAACGGCTACGCTTGCAAAGGGAAACTAAGCTTATTTGAAATAACGTGGTCATAAATAACTGGGGGTGGGGGGGTGGGGTGGGGGGGGTGGGAAGCAATTCACAAGTTCGTGTAATTCCCAGCATACGCTTTGCTGGAAGGCTGGCACTGAAAGGGTTTTTATTTCAGCGGCGTGAAGACAACTGTAGGAGCTAAGCGCTTCCTGCCCTGCCTGTGCGGGTTTGCAGAAGCAGCCAGCTTGCTTCCATTACTTATATCAAAGCGAGGAAACCAATCAACCTGGAATTTGCACCATAAACCATGGCCAAGAGCCAAGTAGGTTGCCATCAGCTCTCAGGCGATCAGAGGTGAAAATCTGGCCCCTTTAAAGTTAACAGTTCATTTAGCATGGATCAGAGAACCTGAACCAATACTTCGGTTCAACCTTACCAAGCCTCTCAGGGCTTTTTAGGCTGGTTTCAGAGCTTAAGGGATGGACTGTAGTGCAGTACTCATGGTCGGTCCTAAAGCTTTCAGCAATAACTATTGTTATTGTAGTAATGAAAAGACAAATCGACTAGGCTTTGGGGTGACATAAAAATTAACATTTCCCTATGGCAGACATGAGATTATAACAGTTTATATTCAACATAAATGAATGTGTAGTTTTTGCTAATGAAGAACATTTATAACCTTGTGGGGCTTGAATTTCTTAGATTCAAATATGGCTAAATGAGGGTAAATAAGGTGTTAGCCTCAAGTGTTCTTGCAGGATACAAAGCTGGGCTGGGGTTTTTGAGATGCAGGAAAGGTTTACAAAATCTGACAAAATTGTGACTGCTGTTACTGTGAAACATGAAGTAAATATAACTCGACTAATAGAATAATACCTCACTGTACATGCTGAGTAAATAACCAATAAATATAGCAGTAGATACAGTTTATAAATATGCATAAGTCATGTAAATTTGGTATCTTAGGGGTAAAAACAATGGGAAGTAAAAAAGTGTGAAAACAGCTCCTTTCCACCAAAAAAGAGACAACGCTTACTACCTATCATGCATTTTATTTTTCCCATAGTGGAAAAAATCAGTGTTCCTGAGCTTTTATTTTGATGATTCTTTGTTATGCAAGGATTGAACTACATTTCCAGTCCAGTGTGCTCTTTTGGGCCAGCATTAGGAAGGTAAATGGGGAGCTTTTTAAAGACTGCTGGGCAGAAGGTGTTCCTCTTGGGCAAGGAGACCATCAGGGGAAAAAGGCAGCATACCCAGCCCTCCATCCACCACCGGCCTGCCCCTGCCTCCGATGAGGCTGTGAGGTTGTTGAAGCAGGAATTGGCCTTTCTGTATGTCTATAATTACCCAAAACAGCTGAATTCCACTGCGACACAGTTGATGATCAGTAGCAAGGGCAGCCCTGAGTGACATTGGTAGATGATGATTAGCTGCCTTGTCTTCACCCCTAGCCCCTGCTGAGGTCTGGGTTAAGCCTAGTCTGGTTAAACCACTGACTGACTTTGCCTCCACGGTAGCCTCTAAAATTTAGGGTTAAACACTTTTTTGTCTCTAAGAGATCTTCCTTTAATGAAAGGACTGATGAAAATCAGCCTGAAGCCATAGGCTGTAATTCTGTCTGCATGTGGAGTCAAAGTAAAAAAATACTGGTCAAATATTACATCCCTTTCATTGCTTGAAACATTTTTCCATTAATGGAAATTAAATATGTTAACATACTATATTTCAAGTTAAAAACATATTTTGCATTGTCGCTTTTTAGCAAGTTAAGGATTTGACCAAGAGCTTAGGTCTCACATAAATTGAAATGAGTGGATTCTTTTTAAAAGTCCGTGGCATAGCCTCTTTTTATATACCAAAGTCTATATTCCTCTTTCTATTACAGAAACTCTTGAGCAAGTATGGAGTACAGAATCTTGCTGTGTATCTTTTGATTTCAAAGACAGCTGCCAAAGTACAGTACAAGAAATAATGTTTTAATAAATTTTTCTTTCTAGTGCCAGGAATGCTCTGAGTTCTGGTGCTAAGACAAACCTTGTCTCCCAGGTCTGAAATGCTTGGATGTAAGTCATCCTGTGGAAAGTGATATTTCCCTTTATATAGTGCACAAAATACTAAAATTGTTCATTGTGATTAATGTGGCTGTCCTAAAAAGGCCTAGAAGAAATGAGAATCAAAAAGAAAATTCCCTTTAGCCTACCAGAAATTATATGGATTTACTAAGTGGATAGTAAAACTGGCACTGCAAAAGAAAGATAATAGCATACAGTACACTGTAGCAGAGGCTAGGGGTGGGGGTAGGGGAAGCCTGGACATGATTTAGTGGGTACTTTGAAACAGGTATTTTATATCAAAATAGGAAAACCAAGGTTAATTCTGGCAAAATAAACAGACTTATCTAAGACTTGGTGATGGAAAGAAAATGAAGACCAAAGGGTTGAGAAAGAGATTTGGTGCTAAGTCCCAAGGGTAGAATTACTTGCTGGGAAAAAAGAGTGGCTTAAGTGCTGCTAAACTTTTACAGCCTTAATGACAGCTTTGTACCTCAGGTGATGCCTCCACCCTTCCTCGGCAAAGCCATGTTTTCTCTCGATCAGGATAAGACAGTAACTAGAACACAAGACCAGAATTCACTCGTCATAGACTCTATCCCAGAATTGCAACTGGTCTCCATTCCTGCTTTGCTTTGTCCCCAGATGAGCACAATGATACCCGCCTGCTGTGTAAGAGGCTTCGCAGCCTGCTGGCTAAAAGCGCCATATAGAGAGCTGGCATGAGTGCCGCTTATGAAACAGGGCATTTCGAAGACAGCTTGATTTGTAGACTCTGTCTGAGCCTTGACAAAGGAGAAGATAGAGCCTATTCTTAAAGCTGGCATTGCTACTCATTAACAGCTGGTGAACACTATTGTATTCAATTAGGTCAGATTTCAGACAGCTTTTAAAATATTTTTGTCATCAAAGCAACCAGTATTTGAACCCTTCCTTTCCTAAGTTCATTTTCAAAGGGCTAGGAACCTTTTTCACTGGTGTGTTCCTAGGGATTGGGAAGACACTTCTATGTTTAACATGCGCTTGTGTTTTCAGCAAAAGAAAAGCCATATGAAATCTGTCACTTAATATCTGCAACCTGCATAGTATCCTTTTCTTCAGTTTGACAGGGGAGATTATGCCCACAAATAAACATTCCCAATAGTATATTTGGGCTCTTACCACTTGGCATCTGTCAGACAACTTGCCATCAGCTTTCTAAAATTGACAGTTTCAGTAGATTTCTGCTAAATGTTGAAAAATAGTTTTGCTGACCTCTTCTCTATTGAAGATTCAGACACCAGCTGAGGCAGCTGTCCAGTTTGCAGTATGATATAAGAGAAGAGGAATTAACCCAACAGCAATTGAATTTGGAAATGTCTTTAGAGAAGCCACTGACTGCTGCAGGAAAGGGAGTATTACTTAGTTCTGCTGTCACTAAAATGGATGACATGTGCTAATCTACAGTGACTGATCCCTCTCTAATGTGTGACCTGAGCACTGGAAGACCAAATGGGTACAGACTACAGTCACAAGCACGATGCAATCGTCACCATTATTTTGCTGATTTTCTCCACTAAAAACTGAGTATATACAGTTTTGAATAACATGTTAACCTTGGTATTTCTTCTCTGTCTCTAGACCATGCTCTTTTGCCTGAAAATTTGTGTCTGTTGTGCTTTCAGTGGTGGTGATGGTGGAATTACAGGAGCAGCATGCACTTACCCCACTTACAGCAGTGTGGATGGTAGCAATGGGTGCTGGAAGGATGCTGCTTAGAGTGGGGTTTCTAATATATCTCTGTTGTTTACCTTGTTTTTCTTCTGTTGACACAAGTGGGCATTCTTAAAGCTGCCTCACCTGAAGGCTGGAGAACCAACCATCATGGGAATGAGAGGGCTTTCACAGAAAATCGAGGACCAAAAAGAACCGCCTCTTGAGTGCATCTGAAGTGTGTAAGTGAGAACTGCATGGGCTACAGGGGTAGAGAAGGCAGGTTGTACATGCAGAGAAAGAAACCAAAGGTTAGCCCTTTTGAAAGCCATTTTTCCTCTTTCCTGATTTTTAAACAAAATGATTTTCAGTTTATTCAAACACTGCCTAGATCATCTCATGGCCATCACTGGCAGCCTATGGTCCTTGACATCTGTAACTCACTTTGGTTCTCATTTTACTTTTTTTTTGTTGTTGGTTGGTTGTTTTTTTTAAAGAAAAGCAATTTCTTCTGTGAAATGCCAGCTCTTCTTTAGAGCACATAAGCTTTGACGTAAAGCTGAAACATCATCACATTCAGCCCCAGATCCAGAGGAGTTAATAAACAGTGATCGCTCTGCAATGTTCTTCCTGCAGTGTATCACCATTTTATATTCTTAAGCTGCTGTTTAGCTGGAGCTTTGCTAACACCCAGAGTTACTGGTGAACTTTGCAAGATTTGTTGACTCATCCAACTGCCACCAGAAGCTGCAGCTCCTCACTAGGCTCTTTACCTAGGTCCTTGCAACGTGCCCATCACTTTTATCCCTGAGTCTCTGTTCATTAACAGGTAGCGGGGACATGACACCTACTTCTCATCTGTCTCTAGTAAAGAAGAGGCAGACCTGGCCAAAGCACTGGTACTTTGAATCTCCTGGGGGGGAAGGAAGGGACTTGAGAGACATAACAGAGCTGATGAAACTTGAGGACACTGGGGCAGGCTTTTCCTGTGAAAGGAAAGACTTCATAGCTGGCTCTGCATATGGAACCCAGATTTTACAAAAGCTGGGTTCCCGTCTTAAGAAGACAGACAGAAACCAGATTTACTATCTGTTCAGCAGACTTTATATTAACATGCCATGCTGATACCAAATAGCTTTAGAAGTGTCTAGGTGTGGTCCTGTTTGAAGGCTTATGGTGAAGCTCCTAACAAGCTTGTTTAGTCATCCAAGTGCCAGGAGCTGGAAGAGGTTTAAACTATTATGTATGAGATAGTAGCACACACAACACAGCTAAAGTTAATTTTACCCCCTCTGGTACAATTTGAAATTACGAATATATATATATATATATTTTTTTTTTTTACAGAAGCCTAGAACAAATGAAGCAATCTGATTGATTGATTACCTGTGGAATCAAAGCAAGGAAGAACACATCAGATCCCACAAAACTCCTTGTGTTGGGAAACCAGACCCACTTCCTAGGCTTGAGGAACAGGTCTACTAATACATCTGCTCCTTAGTGGGTTTATTGAGGACCAGGCAGTATGTGCAAATTTAGGTACAATTTCTCAGGAGCAGGTATTGAAGGGGACATACAGGAATACTTTGCAGAAAGTAGCAGAATCTATGAAGGCCAGTCACCCATGAATTTATATCTTGCGACAGTTTGCTATGTCAATTATTTTCTAGTAAGAAAGAGAACCAAGTCATACTGTAATTCTTCCATCAATGGAGGTATAAAGAGAATCTCTGCCTCCTGTTAGTCTGTCTATATTAAAAAAATAAGTATATTACAGTATATACATTTAATATAATTGACATCCTGTCCTTATTTTCAAATTAAATTGAAATTAGCCAAGTAGTTCAGAAGTTTTGTCAGACAAGGGGTGGGATGGATAGACAGACAATTGTCTTAGCCTTGTTTCCTGAAGGAAGACAGTTTTAAGAATCAGGCAACAAGCACAATTCCCTCATGGTAACATCACAACGATGATGCATATCTGTTTTGCGTTATATACGCAAAGACAGTGCTCCAGGGTCAAAAGCTCTGGGAGAGACATTAAGATGTCTTGCAAACTGCCCATGTGCGCAGTGTTGAAGATCCTGCAGGTGAGTCATTAGATTAAAAGGTCCCTCTATTAAAAGAGATACTGGAAGCAAATTGCACAGCATCCACATTAGGTGAGTGCAGGAAGAAGCAAAAAGCAAAAGACCCTTCAAACAGACCAGGTGGGAAAATCCTGACTGCTACTTCCCTGTTGTTTTATATCCTACACTTCTGAGGAGGCAGCATTAATGAGGTAGGAGCCCAATACTTCAGGGACTTTCCCTGCTTTTTGCAGCTTGACCAGCATGTGGTTTAAAAAAAAAAAAAAAAAGATAACGAAATACTGTAGATGTGGGAATATTTTGGCCTTGGCAGCAGCGAAGAAACCCATATAAGTTATCTAATATGTCAACAGATTGTTAGCAGCAGACGTGACCCCAGTTGGGTGGGTACTGCATCTATGCAGAAGTATAGTGGTACGAAGAGGAACATAATGAGAACCAGGCTGAGCTGCAGCATGGCTTTCATGGAGAAAGGCTTTCTTCACAGTCACTGTGATGTGTCAAGGAAGTGGAGCCTTTTGTGAGTCAGCAGCAGCAGCATCGCTAGTGTTCCCTCAGAGGAACACTGCTGAAATGGCTAACAGACCTGAATCAGAGCTGTAAAGGATGAAAAAGACACTATTATATCATCTGAAATGTCCCCATGCGAATGATGGGAAGGCTTCACTTGCTCTCTGGTTTCAAATGGAGCTTTGGAGCATTTGGGAACTGAATCTACTGTTTCTTTTCCTCCTCACAGAAGTCCTCAGAGCTTTCTGGAGCAGCAAAGGCTGCAATACACTGAGGAAGGAGAGTGAGCAGAAAAATAAAGGTGGTTTGGGACAACTAGCCTGTTAATTAAGGTACTGCTTGTAGGGCTGGGGGAGCTGCAGAGAAAGCACCGGGGTACCAGTTTGCAATTCATCGTCATATGACGTGCATCTCTGACACATAACATACTACTGTCCCACTGTTCTCTTTCCCCCTCCCCCTCAGTTCATGGCTAAATATATGAAAGATTTGACACCATGGCCATTTTTCTACATTTGTGCCCTAAGGGCAGCAGATTTTGCCAGTGCTCATTAGTGCCAGTTCATTAGTGGGCTCTGTGCCCAGTCCTGTACAGTCCATGGCATTGTTGCAGCAGCAGCTAGCAGAAGCAGCGTGAAGAAAAGATGATCAGAGCTGCAAGCTGAACTGACATTGGGTACTGCCCATACTTTTCCCACATTTCAACCAATGTCTTCAACCAGTGCAGGAAGGCAACAGAGTGCCACGTAACATCATAAAATTTCAGGGCAAGGTATGCACAATTCTTCTTTTAATGACTCATTAATGCAGATTCAGAGAGATATGATGCTGGTATCAGCCAGCACATGCTATTGAACTGTGCGGGAAGTGAATGTAAGCTTTATGGTTGAGCAATAGTACTAGGCAAATATTTGTATAACAGGGGCAGCAGGGTAAAACCCACTCATGAACCATGAATATTCATCTCAGGAAAAATCATAAAGTACATTACCTTCTTACTACTTGCACAAATACTCTTGTTTTTAAATACAGTGAGATTCCTCCTTATGTGTAAGTGTAGCAGAAGTATGTATCACCAGGACCAGCTAATGCAAAAGCTGATGGTGTTTTGTTGAATATATGCAGATACTGAATAGTATTGAACCTTCTAGAAAGCAGCCATGGAAGAGTAGGGAGGAACGCCTAAGTCGTTGATGAGAGAAGGACTTTTGAGTTTCCAGCACCCCCAGAATACATTGACATTCAGCTGAGCTTGGACCACACAGAGAGTCATTGAAACCTGCAGAATACTGTAGCTGTCAATTCTCTTCTCTTTCTTGGGAGCTGTAGAGAGATCTGTGAGGAAGTGTTTTGTTTATTTCTTTCTTAAAAACAGCTGCCCGTGCTCTCCAGGTAAGCTGCAAAAGCCAGAGGACAAGGCTGGCAGCCTGGAAGAACACACCATGCCAAGGACAAGGGACCATAACAAAAAGGGACTGTAGCAAAACGGTTACAATATCCCGCAGCACTCTTCGGAGAAAGTGTGCCACCAAGTGTCTACTCAAACACAAGCTGCTAAAAGCACTAAGCATCTGATTTCAGTTGATGAATACATGGAAAACCTGCATGAAGAAGGCAGAGAGCACTCATCTGAATACTAGAGAGATGCAGCTTCACTGTCAAGCATGTGGTATCGTTTCTGTGTCACTCAGCATACCAGAGGAATAATTCTTCTTTCTTCCCTTCTCTCTGGTACAGGAGGAAACAAAAAGCTCAGTTGCAGAGTCTCAGATCCCTGGCACTTCTACTTAGGCACAGTGGTGCTCCTCGTGAGCCCGCGCTAAGCTCACGCCACAGTTGCCAGTGCTTCTGCATTAATAGTAATAACAATAAGTAATGATGAAAAGGTCTTTTATTGCACTTTTCAGTGGTACAGCTCAAGTACTTTGCAAAGAAGCATGCTATTGTGATAGGTAGGAAAGGAAGAACACAAACTGTTTCAGCTTTATCTTCTGCAGTACCAAAAGGTAAATGCTATGGTGGGAAGCTCCTGTGTGTCTTCCTGAGGCTCAGCCCAGTGCTATATCAAATAGAAAACATCTGTGCTCCTTTTTGGTATATAAACAAAGGAGTCACCTGAATACAGATGCTTGGACTGGTACTGGCATTCTCCTGCCATGCCAGGAAGCCACATCTGGAGATGCAGCTGTCAGTCTCCCATCAGTAATAAACAACCTGAGGTACCTTGTAGGAGCAAAGCTGTTCTCAAGGCTGTTTGGCAGCCCTTATGGAAGAGACATACAGAGAGCGTCTGTCTGACAGGACAGTTGTGTTGGTGAAACCAAGGCATAAAGAACTGGCTACAGAAAGGAAAGGGGGAAAAAAGGGAAAAGAAAAAGAGAAAAAGCCCAATCTAGGCTATGATCTGTACAGAAACCTGTGCTGAGGGGCTTGTTGCAACATGTCACCATCATGAAGATCCAGCAGATGCATTGATAAAACTGTGGCAGCGATGGGGGTGAATTTTTTTCCCCTTTACTTATTATTATGCACGCAGCCCGTATGCAGATGTTTCTTTACCTCCATGCAAAAGCCCATTATGTCTGAATAGTTTATTCCTTTTTCCTTCCAGAAATAAGCCATGCCAGTATAAAACATACCTTATGTTCAAGAACAAAATGAAAATTCAGAATTGCTAGCATGCCGTATATATTGTGCAGCCCACATCAGAAAAGTTCCACTACACGTTTAAAGTAGCTTTTATTTCATCTCACTTGCTTCACTTCCAAATAAATTCAACAAAACCAGATTAAGGCTTTTAAACTCTGAATTAGGAGTTTGACTCAGGAATTTAAACAGAGTTTAGCTAATCATAAAGTATACACTTTTAGTTCATTTGGCTTGTTTTTTCTGTGTGTCCCTGTACAGACAAGCTGCTAGACTGCATGAGCGTTGGTCACCTTCTTCATTCACAGAGTGAAGGCAACAGGATCATAATTTCAGCTCAAGCTGTTAACCCCTATCCAGATACTATGGCAAAATTCACAGTAATCACAGTAATCACTGCTATTTACTTTGTCTTGCAGATTGTAGGAGACAAATGAATGTTTTGGTTCATAAAGCAAAAAAAAAGGAAAAAAAAGAAGAAAAAAAAAAAGAGAAGTCAGACACATGTAGTCTCTCAACCAGCACAATTCTCTGAGATTAGGAGACTGTCATTCAACTTTCATCTCTAATTTTTCCCTTTGCTCATTTTTCCATCTAAACAAGAAGTGTTATTAAATCGAGAAGATTAGCAACTAGATCAACGCCATTTTTTCTTTTTTTGTGTTTTCAAGGAAAGAAACTTCCTGCAATCATTTGCAAAGCACATGGTCATAAGCACACTGCAACTGTGGCTGCCTATGTGCAACTAGATGCTGCAGCTAAGCCTCTCGTTGCTCAAACAAGCAATTCAGCCAGGGCTACCTGTTCTCAACCTAATTTCAGTATTATGTTAGAGAGAGAAATCTCTTTGTATCAGATCTGACAGGCATGTGTTCCCGAGGAAGTGGAGGGGAAGCCCTCCGTTCATATGACTAATTAGACAGGCTTCACGCTGGGTTGCTCTTTTTTGATGCTGATCCCTGTACTAATTGTCAGTTTGTTCCTTGGGAAAGCAAGGTTGAGTTCAAATGCTGCAGTGCCTTGTTCCCCCTTAGCTTTCCTGACCTTAAACTGATGCGAATTGACAAGGAACAGACTGGGAGAGAGAGCACGGCTCATTCTGCTTGCGGAGAGCACATTTTGGAGTCGCAGGGAAAAAGAAGCAGGAGCACAATTAACAGGGCAGTTAGATGAAACGGGCAGTCGTACCCCCGAAGCAACTGCACGAAGAGTTTGAGGAGGGAAAGACAGCATGATGGATCAGCAGGCACTTCTAGCTGAGATTCTGCAGCTCCCTTAGGAAAGTGTAAATAGTTTAATTTTTAACCAGATCTCTGATCGTGTTTTTTGCTCTGCTTTTCTTCTGGTTAGATCTGCAACAATTTAAGACCAAAACGTGTCCACAGCTGAGCCAGGCTTACTTCCCACCAGCTGTCTTTTTTTTTTTCTCCCCCCCTTTCTTTTTCTTTTCTCTCTCTCTCTTTTTTTTTTTTTTTTTTTTTTTCTTGCTGAGGCTGGTTTAGCTCTGGTCAGGCTTTCATAGAAGGAGCTGGGGCGGGGGGAGGGGAAGGGAAGAAAGGGGGAGCTTTTAATCAAATCTGACATTCAGGAGCTCAATCCTGCAAGGTACTGAGCTCATTGACCTCAGTCCAGCAAAACAATATACATAGGACTTCAAAGGAGATACTCACATGCTTAAAGTTAAGCAGATGTCTAAGTGGTGTATTGGATTTTGGCCAGAGAAAGCAGGGCCTTCCAAAAAGCTGAGGCACTCCAGCAAGCTCAGGTCTGCAAAGTGCTACCTTTATCGGCTCAGCTCTCAGCGTAGCTCCAGAGCAGGTGTTACAATTACAGCGGAGTCTGAGATGAAAGGGGCCCAAAGGCTTGGCTGCAAAGGTGGGAGAAATCTGGCAGTTTTCTGGGCAGTAGTCCCTGTTCTATTCCTTGCAAAATAAATGCTCTCTTACACTATTTTTTATTTAGTATGGAATGAGGCAGTCTAACGCTTCATTCCCCTCTAAAGTCCTAAAATTCTAATTTACAATCAAGACACGAAAACCCTGCAGAAGAGGGAAGAAAGATTTTGATTTTGTTGATTGGGCTTCTCCCCCTTTTCTTTGCGATGTTTTTAATTATGGTAAAAGAGTTCAGGAGCGCTAAGCCATAGTTTTCTGACTTCAAGGGGAAACAGCTTAGAAATCACTGTGTCTTAAGAGCATCCTCAGAACCTGACCTGAAGAAGCTGGGGTTGTGCAACTAAACAGACTTTCCTCCACACTGTGCATAGACATCTAAAGGGAAACAGGAGAGTTTTCAGCCGAGTGAGGACTCCTCTGGTCTGATTTCTGACATGTTGCTCTCAGGAGGACTTCAACTATCAAACACATCTTGGAGGTAAAGAACAAACAAGACCTGATTCTGTGATGTTAACAGCAAGAAGAAAAGAAACCCCAAGCAATGATCTTTGTTGAATTTCTACTGGAAAAAGTAGTGATTATCATCTGCTCAGCTCCTTGTGTCCAACATCCTCCAATTAAATATGATCTACATAGGTAATATGCACACACCTATATATTCCAGTTCTTAATTTGCTGCTCAGTAGAATTTGGACAACTGGAAAGCTTATTTCTGTACATAGAACAGATAATATTTCTGTCCACCTTGGTGCGTGGAAGTATAAGCAAGTGAGAGGAATACAGATAGAATGTTTCAATCTCCAAAAAAATTAATTCTGCAGAAGTTCAACTGACTGGAAAAGAATTAAGCAATTATTGAACATCTATGAAACTCCAGCCTTTGAAATGTCTTTGAGATATGCTAAGAACATTGACTAATCAGTACAGTATGCTAAATGTCAGCTTTCTGATAAAAGTTGCAACTATATTACAAGGGTTTTAGGGCTTTACACAGCACTTAGGATTTTCAAATTTTCTTTCAAGTTAACATTTAAAAAAATTTCTGCCCGGGATATGCTTCCCTTTTCAGTGAGACTGTCCAGGTAAGGAAGAGTGAAAGCGCACTCCACAAATGGGTGGGAGAAGCCAGAGAAAGGAGAGTCCAGTCAAGGAAAAACACTGTCACAAGTCCAACCCAATTTAAAATCTGTGACACAGGTATATATATCATGTATATATATCTATATAAAAAACCAACCAAACCTTTCTTAATACTTCTCTAGAGCAGTTTAAAAGAATTTTGCGTTGCTGTTTTAATAGCCTACCAGTGTGGGTAAGATGGTGACTACTCCAGTCCTGCTTTCTTGTGTCACCTCAAGAGAAAAACATAATCTTTGGGTTCAAACTAATGGCAGACTCCTTCAGATTTGCTACAAGCATATATAGTAGGGGATGCCATGCAATGGGCAATGTAATCTTTCTCCTGTTACCATTTGTAGCTCTGCTGCAGATGATTGTCTGGTCTGTAACAAAATGGCTGATGGCAGAGCTCAGAGGGCTGTGACCCGCGGCGCAGAGCCCAGCTGGAGGCCTGCGGCTCGCGGTGCTCCCCAGGGGTCAGTGCCGGCTCGGGCCTGGTCAGCTCATCCACCGGTGACCTGGATGCAGGGACAGAGGCACCTCAGCAGGTTTGCCGGTGATACAGACCGGGAGCAGCGGCTGCTGCCCCAGGGGCTGCGCTGCCGTTCAGCGAGGCCTGGGCGGGCCGGAGAGCTGGGCAGAGGGACCTCATGAGCCCAACAGAGGCCCGTGTCGGGTCCTGCGCCAGGGAGGAACAAGCCCCGCACCAGCACGGGCTGGGGCTGACCCGCTGGGGGGCAGCTCTGCGGGGAAGGGCCCGGGGGGGGCCGGGGGGCGGCAAGGTGCCCGTGGGCCAGCAGTGTGCCCTGTGGCCAGGAAGGCGGGTGGGACCCTGGGGTGCCTCAGGAGGAGCGTGGCCAGCAGGGCGAGGGAGGGGATCCTGCCCCTCTGCTCGGCCCTGGTGAGGCACGTCTGGGGTGCTGGGCCCAGTGCTGGGCTCCCCAGCCTGAGAGAGACGGGGAACCGCTGGGGAGGGCCCAGCGGAGGCTACGAAGAGATGAGGGGCTGGAGCATCTCCCCTGTGAGGAAAGGCTGAGGGAGCTGGGGCTGTTCAGCCCGGGGAAGGGAAGGCTGGGAGCGGGTCTTATCGGTGTCTGCAAATGTCCTAAGGGAAGGTGCCAGGGGGCCGGGGCCGGGCTCTGTTCGGTGGTGCCAGCCACAGGGCAAGGGGCAACGGGCACAAACTGCAGCACAGGCAGTTCCGTCTGAACGTGAGGGAAACCCTCTGTGCCTTGAGGGTGACCGAGCCCTGGCACAGGCTGCCCAGAGAGGCCGTGGGGTCTCCTTCTCTGGAGACATCCAAAACCCGCCTGGACGTGACTCTGCAACCTGCTCTGGGAGAACCTGCCTTAGCAGGGCTTGGACTAGATGGTCTCCAGAGGCCCCTTCCAGCCCTGACTATTCTGTGAAAAGGAATAGCACAAGCAAAAGATCACTTCAGGCACCTTTCATTCATGACACTGGAAGTAACAAAACATCCTTGCTTTCACACTTAGACAACACGAGGTTTCCATTTTGGCACATTAGCAATAAAACAGCTTTGTTTGTCACTGACTGCATCTGCAGTAGGCCCCATTGTCATTTAAATGATGGGGTTTTAGCTTTCCATGGTCTAGATTTCATCTAAATAGGAGAATATTATCTTATCAACACCTTCTTCCACATTCCCATCAGCACAGGCTTGCAAGAGACCTTCCTGCAGAGCTTTATCAATAGGTACATTAGCAATATATTTCAGAAAACTCTTTAGAAAAAAAAAGACATGTAAGAGAGAGGTCACAAAGTGATGTACCATCAATGCCTGATGTACATTCCTTCTGAGCACACAGTCTTTCGAAAAGAAAGCAGTGGGCTCCCCAGTTCAGCCATGACATCTGTCCCTACATGTCCTCAAAAAGTGCTTGCTAACAAAAAAGGGGACTTATGGAACGCTAGAAGGCACTGTCCTATGTCAAGTCTGCGTTTAGATCTAAGACCTTATTCCAAACCCTGTCATATGGAGCCCTTATGAAGCCTTGAATCAGATGTTAAGTCTTAGCCCTTCAACTTTTCCTTTTAAATTAAAAACAATGGCTTTTCTTAGTTTTCTGAAGCAGTTTTAAGAGTCAATGGTAATATCCCACCCATCTATGAAGAAACATTTACTTGTATCCTATTCCCATGTGTTTGGATGATGTTCCAACAGCACGTACTAAGTAGTACAGCTAACCTGAGTGCATCCACAATTGCAGGGTTGTAAAAGCTCCTGTTGCATCAAGTGATCAGAAACACACATGCAAAAAGAGCACTGGATGCTGGTATCCTCTTGTCCTAGAGATCCTATATCTGTAATAACAAATCTCTGTGTACCAGTGTTCAAAGTAACAGTTATAAAAAACTTGCCAGAGTATAGATGGCATGGTTTGGGTTTTTTTCCTCTCTTCTCCCTCTTTCACATACATGAAACAAAATGGGGTGAGGGGAAATAAATTACAATTATGACACAGCTTTGAGAGGAACAGTTTAGGTCCCGTCATTAGGGCTACATCAGAACACACACAACAGCCAAGGTTTTCTGGAGATCGTTGTGGAAGGATTTTATTTCAGCATCATGCATGTGCTATGTAGACCATCTAAAACACAAAAGAACAGCAGGATGTCTTTGCTGCAGTTCGAGGTCACTTGCAAATGTCTATTGGAATGAGTCTCATGAAAACAGCGCTCTTGATATTGCAGAGGTCATTGGCCCAGTGCTTGGTTTGTCGACATAATAATTATTCCACAATAACAAGCTTAGCCACAACAATAGGGACAGAGCATCAGGGTGGTAGAATCTCCAACCTGCAATTTTCGCCTTCAGCCTCCCTATTCAGAGTGGAAACAGCAGCGTGTGTGGCATGCCCTCTGACTGATGTACAAGGTCACTGAAAGCAAAAGTGTAGCACTTGGTGAAATAAAAGTTTAGACTAAACAGTGGGTGATATTGTCGGAACTTGACCATGTGAAGGAAGCTTTCATCACCAAATTGCATTTTACCAGATGTTCATGAGTACACACACCCAAATTCACAATCTCTTGTCTATTAGGAGGAAAATCATGCCATTTTCCTTTGTTCAGTAGAATAGGGTCCTACTTGGACTAGGTTTATGGAATATTTCAACATATAACAGCTCCCATTGTAGACAGCTGTGAGCAAATACTTGAAAGCCTAGTCATCAGATGTAGTCACCGTGGGAGAGAAAGGGAGAGACTAAGAGAGCTCACCAAACACTGTGCTACTGACAATTTATTCAAAGGTTGCCACAATACGAAAAGGGTAAGGCGAGGAAAGGGAGTTGGGAGAATTGAGGGGACTTTGGGGTAGGTGGTGATGAAAGATCATAGTTCTGAGGGAAGGAACAGAAAACTCTGGGTGGGAACAGTTTAGGAATGGGGAAGGAGCTTGAAGAATGGGAGCGATGTGCTGGAAAAGTGTCAGAGAACTTAGAAGCACTGAGGGTACTTGAACTCTAGGACAGGAGGGCTGAGAAGTAGCAGATTATGAGTTCCCATCACTCAGTCTCTCACGCTAAATCAGGAAGAGATGGGATTATCTTTAGCTAGAGATAAGTAGACCCTCATTAGGAGTCCAGGACACACAGAACTCCATCTAATTTTTTCTTCCACTGGACTACCAGTTCACTCTCCCTCTCTAACAAGGTTCTACAACTTCTCTCGGCTGTAGGGCAGATCTGCCAGAATTTCCTAAGCAGTTTCAGGTATCCTACATGTTGTGCTCTGTCTTCTAAAAAGCTTCTTACCATTATCCAAGAAATTCTAACGTTTCATTGTTTATCAGTCTAAATCAGATGATGCATGCATTTCAATTATAGCAAAACAACAGTTTGCAAAAAACTAAAACAGATAACCATTCCCCCCCTTGACCCCAACTGGTCTTAACTAATACTCAAAGAAAACCAGCATCTCGTTGGTTCACAATGAACACCCCTGCCCCCAATAATTGCAAAGAGAAATCAGAGATGTGAATGGATTTCTATACTTAGGTCTTTTCAAAATGGTATAAAAGCAGTGAGTAGACTGTTCGTATGTGAATCTCTACAAAGAACATTTCCTGAAAGTTAACATTTCTTTTAACAAAAGTATCTTAATGAAAGTTTGACCACTTCTTATGAAGGAATAATGAATTAATCCTGACTATAGTGCTGGCTATCATTAAGTAACTTATTTTTGCAGTACTGTTGGGAGGTCTGTTAACTTTCTGTTTGTTTGTTTCTTTTGGTGCCCACCCTCCAGTAGCACAAACAACTACTGTGACATTGGACAAGCCAATCCCCTTTTCCCACTTTGATAAGTTTAAGACCCTTAAGACCTTCTGAACTTCTACACCTAGGCAGCAGCAAAGCAGTTAATCAAAGTACAAAACCACTGATTTATAAAGCTCGTTTCTGACATCCTTACATTGTAAAGAATAGCATAAAGTAAGTGCAAGGAAGCATTTTTGTAAGCAAGCGTAGAAAAGGGTTCAAGTGCTGGTGACAAGGCAAGAGCTGCTGAACACTTATTTTCACCTGCTCCCATCCCTTGCAGTCTCGATGACATCCCACACCCCCAGGCTCATCCTGGGGCTCCCTGATAAACACATGTTGCAACAAGTAGAGGAAAGGAGGTTAGTGTGATCTGTGCTAATGCCTGTGGGTTCACTTAAGCCACGACCGGCTTTGGAGATGGTGCTGGGGCAGGTGGAGGAACATGTAATGCAGTGCAGAGCTAGTGAAGGAGGCTCAGAAAGGCAGAGCTTTGTTCACTGTCCACCTCTAAACCCAGCACTACAGTCTTATGAGAGTCTCTGTATGATGTGACAATTAGTCCAAACAAGCTTTTGAAAAAACTTACTTTGACCTACAGCTCACCACATACCCCACAAATGTGTTGCTGCCCCCCAGAAACACCAGCCTGAGCATGTCTTTTTACTCAATATCATTTATGGTGATGCCCAAGTAAGGAACAAGAGGAATAATTTACATCGAGGTAGCAGGTAGAAAAGATACTTTGTCTTTGTAAGTGCAAAAATTAAATTTCATTAGTTTTCACAGTGGTCCCCTCCCGCCCCCTTCCCCCAAAGATAAAGCGCTGGGAGTTAGCTTATTTGCTGCTGTGATCTACAATAATTTAATCTTCAGCCTTATTGAGCCAGAGCTCTCATGGTCGTGAAGTAGTGTCCTAAGGCAAACGACACTGTTTCTGTCACAAAATTGTCTTATTTCTCACAAGCGCGAAATGTTAATACAGAAATCAGTTTCAAAAAAGGTGTAAGGTAGAAAAGCACAGCATCAACAGAAAACTGAGTGAAGTAATAACAGTGTTAGTGGGGATAAACCAGGCAGAAAAACTGTGTGGTTACAATTTGACTTTAAGCACATAGAAAGGCAGGTAGAACTAAGTCCTATAAAATTACTTATTGGAGATGCATTCAAAAAGGTTTTCTTCCAGCAAGAATTTTAAATAATATTCAAGAGTAACTGCACCTAAAAATGTTGGATGTCCCAGGGAAAAAAAAAAAAAAAGTGGGTGATGGTATTTGCTTTTCACAAAACAATGAGAGGCACCTGATTAAATTATCCTGCAGCAACCTCAGAAGTAAAGGAAGTAGACCCACCATTCTCCCATGCTTATGGGAGTAAAAAATGAAAAAAAAAATCTTTTATATCCCTTATTCACCAACATATTTTTTCCATTTCTTTATTCCCACCTAGTTGTTTAAACACAATACTATAAAAGCATTACCAGTGTCCTACTGCCGTATTAATAATTAGTAAATGCATGGAAAACAGGTATAAAACTGATTATAAGGAAAGCCATCATCACCAATTAAAACTAGGCACGTAGTGCAATTCTATAGCATATCAATTCAGCCACAGCCCCTTAGACTTCATATTTGTCACTGTCCCTTTTAATACTCTAGTTTGAAAATAATTTAATCCTAATAGTAATTTTATGTTTAAAATGTTTTAAGTTAAGACTTAGCAACCAAAAGAATCAGACTGAAACCAAAGATTAATCTCTTTTTAAGACTATCTTCAGGAACATTTCTTTCACCCCAAAACATACCCTAAAAAAAATATACAAAGAAGAAATATGGGAGATGAGCAGGCTGAATGAGACCAGCACTTTGACTAGAAAGCAGATACACCTCAAATGGTGTATGATTTTATCACTGTAATACAACTGAAGTTATAACTCTGGGGTCTAGAAAATTAATTACTTTTCCAGTTAATGACAGTTCTTTCCTAAACCTCCATGCTACACTCAGTTCAATTTAATTAATGGGAGACTATGTTAAAACACACAGCATCAACTTGAGTTTTAACCAGCATTTCTTGGGAGCACTAGACAGCTTGTTAATCACAGCTGTAGAAAGTGTAACATCACTGCTTGCAAGCACCTCGTGTGAGAAAAGGACAGCTTTAGAAAGAGAGAAGTAACATAGCCCCAGCTTGAAAAAAACAGTAGAACGAGGAAGGGTTACTTGCATGTAACTGTCCTCGGAGATGCTCTCTGCGTACGCTTGCGTTACGGCAGTATCTGTACACTGGTGCCTGTTAGATGCAAGAAGCATGAATGTCAAGCTAAATGACTTCTCACAGAAAAGTCAGATATTTCACTGAGTTATTAGTGCTACACTCCAATCCCCTTCCACGTTATTCCAGGAATTCATTTACCAGTGAAAACTCCAACAAGCAAGTGGTGGTTTTCTATGGTACTTCCTTCCTTGGTACCTCTAACCCTACAGACAACGCAGATGTTTCTCAGCCCAAGGACCTTCAGGTGAACAGAAGCAAACCAGTTTGTTTGCTTACAAACCAGGAAGCAGTCACGTCACATCACTCAACTGATTTACTCTTCCCTGTTGGTTTTAGCAAAATCAACACCTGCCCAAGAGTACCTAGAAGGAAACCAGGAGCACCTGAGAGCCCTGAGAAGGTTACTCACCCCAAAATTGTTGTCCTATGCAGGGAGGTATGCCTTTGTGTACAAATGTGGTAGCTCCACACCTGGTGGAGGGATGCTAGGTACTGATTTTAAGCTCTGTGTAAGTGTTGTTTGTGAATGGTGGCAGACAGCTTCATCACGTTCACTTGCCCAGAAGAACTGAAGCAGCTGTAACTTTGTTGGTGATAGAGCAAAAAACCTCTTTGCCATCTAAAACTGGACTACTCAAACGGCAAACTGTGGTCTAGCTTGAGACCACCCAGTGGATTTTGCTTGCTGGGACCCTCATTGGTGGTGCCCACATCTTGGTAGACATGGAGACTGTGTTTCTCATGGCTTTCCTGGTGTCTTAGAGGGCTGCTGTGAAGACATCACATAAAATGACTGGTGGCCTAAGACCTAGGTATTACGGCTGAGCATAGCTCAGTAAAACTGCCCAGGAGACTTCAGTAAACATTAATTTAGTAGCTGTCCCCTCAAGCTTTACGTTTCAGAAGTTAAACATCCCCAGAGATAAAAAGCTATTTTGTAATCACCAAAACCAATGAGTTTATATAACCCAATATGCTACATGACACCTTCTTAGCAACCAGTTCAGCATCAGCTGTTCTCACTCCATTAAATTAAAGCTTTTTAAAGGCCTGTCTAGAACTTGCTAGGAAAGGTATTTCTCATTCTTTTCACCCTATACTTTCCTAGGTTTATTGTTTTGTGTTTTAGTAAAAAGTCTCCACCAATAACATCAGTGATTTTTTCAAAAGAAAAGAAAAATTGAAAAGTCTGTTTGAGAAATGAGAACCCCATAAAACTCAGCTAACATGTACATCAGCATCCTTTACTTTGAAAAGACATTTTCAAAACAGATAATTTTTTTGCAATAGTTGGTTTTATTATGCTACCAACTCTAGATCAGCATGCAGAGCAGCACACTAATTAAAAGCGGAGCAGCATATAGGGTGGGACCGGTACATTAGAAGATTAGGCACATGCTTCTTAGTGGGGACAATATCTACTCCTCTCTGCCATGGTATCACTCACTGCCTGTTTTCTTTAAGACAGTCAGTTCCTGTTAGAGACAGAAATAAGAGATTTTAGAGGAAAACAAAATCAAGGCCTTAATGAACTGGCAATGATTTCTTCCTTTATGGTAAACAAGTTCTAGTCTCTCAGAATGGGATCCAAAACCTGCTGAAGGTTACCGAGCCTCCCTATTGATTTAAATGGCCTTTGGATCTTCTCTAATTCCCTCCTCACGGTTTTATCTTATTTCTAAGAGGCCAGATGCTGGGTCCATATCTGCTCAAATCTATATTTTGCTAATGGAGCTCAGGTTTCCGTAGAAAGAAATGTAACCAAGTTCCCTAATCCTCATTGCTGGGTGACTCTAAAAAAGAGACTTAGTCCATCCTGCAGCAGAGAGATAAGAATCATATTTTAAACCAACCTACTTTAAATGAAATTAAATAGCTGTCAGTATTAATTGAGGACACTTGTGTGTGGAACCAAAAAATCTGACTTTATTTCTTCCTTTTCAAAGAGCTGCACTTATTTCACCTCTCCAAATGATGAGATAGGTTGACCTCCCGGGAAACTGAGGAGATAGACATTTGTACAAACTGCTTTTAGGGAGAAAGGGGATCTTCTCTAAGTTTCTGTATAATTTATGTTTCACTTACCCTTAGATAAAATGACAAATAATGTATACTTGGACCTTTTAATAGTAACTTTTGGCTGTCTGTGAGTGATGAAGTGTCTTACCTGTGCAATGTCAGACCTAAATTAAAAAAAGACAACTCTAGATAGGTTATGTGAAAAAAAAAATAATGCTGCAGCCGAGTGCCCTCTGCCACAAACAATCTCATGTGACATGGCATTTAACGTTCTGGACAACAGTCTGGGCTGAAGCAGGGTCACAGAGCAGCAAAAGGGCTGTTCTGTGGTTTTATCTATAGGTGGTATTACAGACCACTGTATTCTTTGATGTCCTTTATTTAAAACATCATACAGATTAATAAAGAAATAAATCCAAATGAAACAAATAAATATGGAAAAAAACCCAGTTTTGTTTTGCCAGTTTTATTTATAATGTTATAATATAATTTTAGAATTTATTTATAATTTATAATTTCCTTCAAAATACCTGTTGTTTACAAGAAAACTAACAACCTTTTGTGTTGCTGCCCTTAGTTCCAGAAGGTTATCTCTCTCAGTTAACACAAAGTCCTTTGCCAGTGTTTGATATTCATTGTCTGAACTGCACTAATTTGGCTAACTTTGTAGGAGGAGATACTATCCTTTTATCAGACCAACAACTGTAAGTGGAAGAAACGACAACTTTTTTGGTTAATTTTTTCAGACAAGCCACACAGTACCATCTCTGTTTATTAGAATAATGAACATGCAAGCATCTCTAGCATTTCATAAAGGGATTTTCCCTTTAGCCATGTCAAAATCATTCTTAATCTGCCTTCTTTGAATATGCATACCAGTAAACCCCCATCACTCAAACTTTGCAAGAAGGTATCGAGAAAGCACCTAACATGGCAGGAGAGAATTCACTCAAAGAAATGCACAAAAGCATAAAAATCTCTCCTTTTGTACTCACCCTCTCTGCCTGATCAAAGCTGCAGAGTCTAATTGCAGAGATACTACGTGTAAATTGTCTTATCTGCCATCCTTAACACTGCAAAAGTCATCCCCAACATAATGATTTCCTCTTAGTTTGGAGTTTATCCTTTTCTGCTTGAGCTAGCTGGTGAAATGCATCCTTCTGCATGCATTGCACTCTAGCTGGCAGAGCTAACCATGAAGCAGTGGTCCAAATCCTGCCACTGTTGTGCTAGGAAAGTTAAAAACTTTTTATATAGCTGTTGATTGAAATAACACCTCCTCTAGCTGCTAGATCATATCCCTTTAAACATATCAAAACAGACTGAGGGTCAAAGGTTTATATGATTATCCAAACTGAATGGCCAAATTGTCTACAGGTAAACAGAGGCATAAATTAATCTGGGGACAAGTAAAGTGAAAAATTCAGTGAAAGAGAAAAAAACTCTCAATGATCTCATTCTGTTATATTTAAAGGAGTCAAACCCATTTTGTCCACTGATACTTTGGGGAACAGGAGAACTGCATTTTGTTTTCACACATGGAATGAAATGCAGAATGCGCTCCATAAAGGATGAATACTCAGAGGAGTTTTTGTTTTCCAGCGTGGTCTCTGCTTTTTCCTCTCTGCTTTTCCCACCTCTTCTCACCCATCCCCAATGCTTTTATTCAGAAAAAACACAGTGTGAATAAATAAGACCACCAATAAAAATGTGAAGCATTAGCAGAGGAACCTTGTCATATCTCTTTACTGTGGCCACATATAGAAGTTGATTAAAAACTAATATACAGCACATTACACATTAGACTTTATTAACACTCTCCTCCCACTTTTAGTTTTTCCGTTTGATTTTCTCAATTCCAGGCTTTTATCACCTGAGTGGTTTGATAAAAATCTGGCTTAGTTGTGTGACACTGCAAAAAGGATTATACTCTCCAGAACATTCTCACCATTTCTGAAGTATCCAGTTTTTATCTCACTTGTACTGAAGAATACTTGCCCCTTGGGGTGTTTTCAGCTCCACTTGAGTGCTGTGTTTTTTACATTTCTACATTTATTCCAACTATGTCATTAAGTGAATATTTAATGGATGGCATTGTCCCTCACCTGACTGGGGTTAAGGTTAGATGAGGTCCTGCCTGAGCACCAGCAATGAACATTGAAGTTGTTCATATTGATTGCTGTCACTGAGGAACACAAATACCTGAATGATTTATAGTACTGAGAGTACTCTCCAGGGTTCAGGACTGCAGACACCTGTCCACAACTCTAAAGGGTGAGTGTATCCATGCTAGGTCCCTGTGTGGATTGCTCCATCCTGGGGCTCTGGCCCTGAGAAACCTCTGCCAGGTCCTCCCTTTTCTCCTGAGCTGCACTGAGCCTCAGGCTTCCACCCTGGTCTCTGACTGAGCTGAGTTGCCAGTACGTCCATGCTTGGCCTCATATATCCCCGTCCCTGACCCCTAGACTAGAAGTCCTGGCTTGGCTGTGGACCTGCCTCATCACCATGGACTCACCTAGTGACCTGGGCTCTTGGCTCAGCCTGGTGACCATCCCCACGCTTGCTCTGCTTGCTGCACTTAGGTACTATGAGGCAGACCCCAAAAAGTTTATTAACTGAGGGCTTAGAGGCATTCTTAGAATAAGAAATTAGCCACAACACTCATCCTGTGCTTTGTGGAGTGGATTTCTGAGAGCACGAATCTCTAGCCCATCTGGAGCCCCAAATTCTGATAAGCAAAGCATGGAAATATCTCAAGACTTAGCTGTATTATAAGAAATCTCAGTTTGGCTTCATCTAGAACCTTCAGCTGGGAGACCTCTGTGTGTGTGTGTGAATCTTCTTTCCTCCCCAGAACATTTGGGGCTTACAAATTTCTGTCAGCCCAGAAACAAATGTTGAGCAAGACACTGGTGGGGAGAAGTCTTTGCCAAGAAAAATGGTTGTGCTACAAAAGGCAATGTTTTCATGGAAAAGAAGGTATTTATAAAAACACATGATTATTTTGTGGCAAATGAGTACCAGTTTCAAAACCTGCAAGTGAGATTGCATTAGACCTCCCTATCCTCTGGTTTTTTTTGTCATTTCTTCTGTGACTGGTAGATAAACCATTTGCAGCTGGTCACAATTTCCACTCAGGCTAAATGAACCTGACTCAGTTTGGAAGATGAGAAGAGCCCATTTGGACCTAAGAGGACCATTTTCATAAAAGCTTAGGTAAGCGCTGAAACTAGTGATGGCAATGGCAGGAGGAAATGGCTGTCAGCAAGACCACCACCATTTTATCTCCTTTCATGAAGACCTTATAGGGTTTTGGAGAGCAGGCTACCAGTGGGGTGTCCCTTTTCCCTTCTTTTTCCTGTCCTCTTCATGTCCATCACAGCATGATGAGGCTCTGATAGAGGTATCTCCATGGCACGTCTCCCATCCTTGCTGATTACAAGCAGCCAAAGGGGGTTAGGGGAGTGGAAGGGCCATGCTAAGACACAGGCTGGGTTAGCTCGGGCTGCTGCATGCTGATGGCTCCAGCCTGATGGCCAGAGCTGGTCTTGAAGAAACTGAGAGGAAATGCAGAAAATCCAGGAGACACAGACACTGGTGACTCAGGTTTTCTACCAGCACCAAATTCTGTGGGGTTCTGAATCCAAAGTGCACCGCTCCATTAAGAGCGGCGGGATGAGGAGACCTCAATTCATCAAAGCCACAAAACAAATCCTGGCTTAAGCCATCAGGTTTCACATAAAAAAAAAAGAAGGGGGGGAAAAAAAAAGAGGGAACAGAAGCCAAAGACACTCAATAAAACCACAGAGACAATAAATCAGCCCAGTTTTGCACAAAAAAGTTACCTTTGAAACATCCTCTGGCAAACCTGCTGAGAGCTTCAGGTCCCTAATGAAATGTGAAACCTGTGGGCTTGTGTTTTGGCTGTTAACTCAGCACAAGCAAGGGAAAGAACTACCCCCATGACTCAGGAAAAAAACCCATTAAAACATCTCTGGCGCTTCTGCCTTCCCAAGGCATTCCTGCCTTCTGGCATTTCCAGTAGGAGATGAACCCTGAAGATTCATTGGGAACTGGTGGGAGAGAGAGATGCTGCCTGCGTTTCTGCGGGCTTTTAGGTCAGGCTTTGGTGCTCTGTGCCCAAGAGATGACACCCAGCCCTAGAAACGAGAGGAGTGGTACCCTCTGTCACCTGGTCTTTAACCATCAGCACACACAGGCAAAGCATGGGGAGTTTCCCCACAGCTGCTCAGTGGGCGATACAGGGATTTCCTCTTCAAACACCTTCAACCCCATTTCTACTTCTTTTCCAGCTAGTTATTATTCTTATGATGGAGAGTTTAGCGAGCCAAGGGAAAGTGCCAAAATCGCTACTTTCCTAGGGACAGTGGGTAAAGGGCAAGGCTGCCCTGAAATTAGCAGATAAGAGCAGACCTTAACTGAAGCTTTTATCAGTTGTTTGTGTTCACCGAGGCCAGATGATTTTCAAGGAGCCGCTTAGAGATTTAAAGCGCTGATGTGACAGGAACTCTTTGATTTTAATGTTCCTGCCCTCTTCTTGCAGCCAGTGTTTATGTAAACTTGAGAAAAACTGCCACTACTGTTCATCTCCCTCATTTTTCAACCTTAATGGTAATTACATTCCACGCATGACAGGAGACTCAGCATTGCCTTCAAGACGGGGGCTGTAACGCTGCCTTTGACATGCCATTACTATACATTAAGTCATGGTTTCATAGAGGGGACAAAATAATGTGTTGCAAAAGCATGGGCTTAACGAGCATTGAAAAACCATATTGTCAATGCATGTAAGAGGTTTCAATGAAACGCTGTGGCTTGAGATTTCCAGGGACATTCAACTGGTGGAGGCATGAAAATCCTATTGGAATTTAATGGAAGCAAGGCTCCCAGTTTCCCCGGGCTCTTTCAAAATCCCAGCCTCTAAGCTTTCCATTTAAGGGGCTGTAGATTCCTTCCCAATCTTCTGGAAGACAGCAAGGTGGTCCTCCGTTTGTGTAAGGGGTTAAGAGGTAGGAGGCATGTGTAATGTGGGTTTGTGTCTATAGGTACGCTGTGTAACTCTCCCCAACCAAATGCCCCTTGTTCCTAAGCCTGCCTTCTGCACAAGTGCCTCAATTTTTGCACCTAATGCTTTTACACCAAAGCTTCTTTTGGTACCACTTTTTTTGTGTCAGATCACCTTTTTTAGGGACAAAATTTCTATTTGTCTGTGTGAGATCCCCACCGTACCCTTCTTTGATCTCAGCTTTTCTCTCTCAGCTGATAAACCACCCTCTTTTCTCTGTGCCTTGGAAAAATCCCACGTTAGCAAATATTTGTTGCATCTACAGTCCTGCTTGAACTACAGACCTTAACAAAGGTCACCTTTTCTTTACTGTAATGAGAAAAGATGGTTATTTTAATGTGATACTTGCTTAGCAAATAATTCCCTCCCTTTCCTTCATTTCATCTGCTTGAGGCTTGCTGTTCCAGATACAATCTGGTCAGTTGATTATGTGGAGGGAGGAAAAATGAGTAATGGTGTCTGCTTTTCTCCTCCCTATATAATGCTGTCTGCGCAGACACCTGACTGATGGACACATAGCACATTTCTGAGAAAACATAGCAAGCTACATGGTTAACAAACTCTCACAAGATACAGCTTATGACTGCTTTCTGTGTGACATGCAGTCAGAGCATTGCAAGGCATGCAAGCATCATCTGAGACATCTCATAGCTGTGAGCAACAAGCGACAGAGCGTAGGGAAGACATTCTGGGTTGGAAGTGAAGTTCATCCTCAAGCTCCCAAATATCGTTACCCATCTGAACTGCGCTCCTCCCAGCCACAGGCTAAAATAAATGGACCACAGTGAGTGATTTCAAGCAAATCTTGACATAAAAGCATCTTTGACTCACAGTTTCAACCCTGAAATAAAGCCAGCTGCTCTGGGCAAGGATTATTTCTATAGCACTTCAGTTTCAGCCTTGGCTCCAAGCTCCTGGAGAGGAAAACCATGATTTTACCTTGAGCAGCAGCCAGGTTATTCCCCCCACCCACAGCTCACACAGACTCTCCTGCCAGCAGCCCCTCCAGGACAGCCCTGGCTGCTTCCACAGCCCCAGGAATTGCACATCACCTCTTCCCCCCGCAGTCCCTACCCCTGACTTGTGCACGCAGACTTGAGCTGGGGCCAGGCCAGGCTGGTGGTCGCAGCACAGAGGTCTGCTCTTAATCTTCTACTGGGCTGATTTATCTGCTTGCAAGGGTTAGTGGTTGCAGGTGTTGGCAAAGGAGTGTCGCAGGGGAGCGGAGGATCGTGCCAGCCTGCTGTGCCGGGGGGGCTGCCCTGTGCTTCAGCCCCATCTCATGGGAGCTGCAAGGTGCCACAGCTTCTCCAACACGTAGGCAGCTTCAAGGTTATAGTAGTTTTAAAACTCTGTTGAACCTCTGTTATGCAACCAACTTTTTCTTTCCATCCTGGAGAGCAAAATATCTGTGTGTGTGTGCATGTAACAGGCCAAAAGCTGCATCTGTTAACTCTGGAAATGCTGATTCCCTAGGGAGGGGAACTACAAAAAAAAGAAAATAATTCACCTGTATGTTTAATGTAGCCATTGCTGAAAGGAAACAACTCTGCAGTATCCTCCTTCTAATGGAAATGGACTGTGCACCAATTATATTAGTTTTCATTCTTTAAATTACAGATTAGATTTTAAAATTCCACACTGCTTCCAAAGACCTTTTTAAAGGCCTTTTTCAGGGTTTTATCTCATGGGCCTTACAGAACTTGCTTTAGATGACACAGGCAAAAAAAAATACCCAAAAACAAAAACAAAACTTTAACCCCAATCGATTGCTCTAGTAATGGAAATGGAAACCCTGCTTGTCCGCATTATCATGAGCCTTATTACCCTTGTCATCACCACCACCATTATGCCATGAGGCTTTTATTCTCCAGGCATTGTGAGGAGGTTCAGCGGCAGAAGGGGCAAGCACCCAACCCTCTCTCTGCTCCGAGCTGCAGAGCCACACTCCCATCTGTCAGTGGTTCGCTTAAGTGGCACTTTATCTTCTCTGCCTAACGACTTACACTTTATTGTATCTGTCTCACGGTAATGCCCCGAGTTGTCTGCTAAAATCAGGGATCTCCTCTAATTACAACCTGTGCAGGCTTACATAAAAAACAGCCCTTGCCTCACAAAGCTTGCAGTTTAAAACATCGAGGCTTTCCGGGCTGCATCCTCGGTCTCTCGTGATGCACAGAAACTGGCCAGTGAAGCAGGGCACACAGGGCACCGAGCAGTAACAAACCAGCAACTCTCACTTGCAATACCCACCATCCAAGCTGAGGAAATATGGTTCTCCTGAAGCAGTACATGGAAGACCATGTTTCCTATAGATGCAGAGGGTCCAAGTCCATTATCCACACTAGATGCAACTCCAGGTCAGTTCTAGCAATGTTAACAGAAATTACCAGATTTTTAGGAAGATTAGTGAGAACAGGGTATAGCCCACAGCAAATACTTTTTAAAAATGCCATGTTAGTGACTTTTCTGCAGGCACACAAAAAAGACAGCAGGTAAGGGAAATTGCAAAGTAATGTCAGGGTGTCAATAACCTCATCATTTCAGTAGAATTATGCTACTGTGATGGGGTGTTTCTATAGGCACGATAAAACTGGAATAATTATACATATATTTTTTTTCTCCTGAGTAACATAAAATTAGCTTGAATTGGAGTGACTGTGTAGGAAGTATAAGGCATGACTGTGGCAATAGGATTAGACCAAAATATTTCCCCTCACCTAGAAACTTTGGCAGTATGAATGTTCCCTCAGGTTCTCCAAATGATGTTTTACTCCACACATCTATATAGTTAATAGAGAAAAGTACCTCACGAAGTGTATTTCAGAAAAATTATTTTTCCAATCTGAGGAATATCAGTGCTGGTGTTACTAAAATGCTGCAGGACACAAAATCCCTAAGGAAAACTTCACATCTTGAAAGTGCTGGCATGGGCTCCCTTGAAACCGGCCACTTTCCTAATACCTCCCCAAAACACCTGATGTCCAGATCTCCCTGTGGTATCGATCCTTGGTTGCTACCAGTGCCCAGAGAAAAGGGCACTGCTATTTTTTGTGGGAGAGCACTGGGCTGTGCTGTCAAAGGACTTCTGCCTTCTCCAGGAGCAGGGCGGTGGGGCCAGGCAGGGCACTGCCGTTCCCATCATTTCAGGACCGGAGCTGGCATCTTTGCGTCATGTCATGCTGTGGCACAGGGACTGTGCCTATCTCAGCATCACTGCAAGGATGCTGCATTGCAAAGCACAAAAAAAGGGCTTTGAGGAGGAGGCTGTAGAAGCACACAGATTTGAACTTTGACTTGAGTCCTATGCTTTGTGTCAGGGACTCCCGAACCTTACTTCATCTTCAGCTGGAGCCAGACCATCTGGAAACTCACTTCTCTTTTTCTCCCTTCTTTGCCTTATGCACCACTTGCAGTCTAATTAGCCGTCCCTATTATTGCTACCTTTCTCCCATGATTGCCTTGTTCACTCCTAACAATGAGGAATGCGACTCACTGGCAGTTATCAACTAATTGGGGCTGAATAAGGTCACTGGCTAGGCATTATCCTGACCAAACCGAAATGCACATTGACATTCAGTGCAAACATTATCCTCTGCCCAAAATATCCCAGCTTTTAACCAGAAGCATGCCTTCCAAATTTGGCTGAAGCTGCTCTGCAAAATCTCTGCTGTGGTTCTGTCAGATCCATGGGGACAAAGTGCAAGAAAGAGCCCACAGAGGGAAACGGTGCTCTACACACTGTGTAAGCAAGTTTCCTGGCAGCCTTATTCACCGAGGCATCCGGTGGACGGCCTGTGGTTGAAAACAGGATCATCACTAGGCACAGTGATTGCAGAGATGAACTTCTGCATTCAGTGACTCTCACACAGCTGCACATCACAAGAGTGGTCCCAGAGAGTTTTGCCACATGTTGGGAGTTGATGTTTCTTGAAAAGTCTGTTTGATCAGGTTGCAAAACCTTGCTTTCAAACTTTCATTTGATTCCTGAGTGGCTGTTCTCTTTAACCTTTTTAGCATCCTGCTTTTATTCAGTAGTGGTCTGTTTACACCACCAAAGTTTTTTTGATATGAGTATTTGAGACATGTCTATTAATCATCCTAATGCCCATATTCATTCACCGCTTCCTGCATCACAATTCCTTTTTTGTTGTTCTTGACTAATTTTATAAATCTTTCAGTCATTCAATTGTCAATCTGAATAATACCCTGTGACTAAGGTGCTAGTCAGACAGCGTGCTTAAGTCACGATGTGGCTGGTTAAGAGATTTGATGAACAAGAAGGCATGAAGTCTGATGTAGGAAGAAAACATCTTTGTAATTCATTGACTATCACTCATCTGCTGTTGGGAAGCAAGACCCACAATATGGGCAGGTGTCCACAACATGGGTAGGTGTTTGTTATGGTTATATTATATTCTCTGGGTGGCAGTCTGGGTCCCCTGTATGAATTGTTTTGAGGACAGGTGAAGCATTAGCCAGTGCAAGGTGGGCAGGGAGGAATCTTTCATCTTGTAGATCCAGAGTGCGACTCCTAGGATGGTTGCGGTGGTGGCCTCACATCCTAGGGAGAACATCTTTGGACCACAGGGTTGCCAGACACCTAGGAGCCAAAACCAGGTCCTGTTCATTAACATCCAGGATTTAGCCTTTGTTGAAATAGTAAATTCCATCAATGACATGCAAATAAAAGCTGGAATTGCCTTTGGCTTTTGGGATTAAAGGCTGATTTCTCCTCATAGCACCGTTTTCATTTAACAAGGATGTCAGATTCTCAGGGCTGATACCTTCACACACCCAAGGAAGTCTGTAGTTTTCCTGGCCAGTACTGCTTGATACAGACAAATAATGAGGAGTACATAAGTAAAAAGCCTCGTTGACTTGGAGGGTGACTGTTAGAAGTATACACCTACAGCTCAGGCTGGTTGTACAGTCAACAAACAGTGGAGTGCAAATAACAGAGAGGATGCTCCCTCCCTCCAGCAGCAAAGGGAGTGGAAAAAGGTGGTGGTGGTGGGCAGTCTTCTCTGCCAGGAAATCTTCATGTGCTGATCATTGACACCCAGATTTTAGATCTTCTGACAGAAAGCAAAGACTTAACCAATCAAGAAGATTAACAGTGATGAGGCTGAGGTTCAGCTCTGACGTGAAGCAATTTAACACTTGGCTGTACAAAACAGTGAGCAAGAGAATTTCCTTGTGCCTTCAGCCAAGCAGAAAATCTCTGTGAAACTATCTAAAATAACAGCATCCTTTATGTTCTTCCATCCCCACCCCATACGGTTTTAGCCAGCTGAGGCTGTTTCCACGCAGCGCCCTGCGCTCGGGGCACCCGTGCAGTGTGTCAGAGATGGGGCTGCCCACCTTTCGTGGGCAGGAGGCCACTGTTCAGGCACTCAAATTTCAATGGACTGAAATATTCCAAGTAAAATTTCTAGTTCAGGATGACTTTTTAGGTTTCATTTAAAGTCACGTAGGAAACCTGCTTCAGCTGAGAGCCGATTTAATTGAATGGGAGTTTATAACTTCAGTGTTCTTTAGGCTGGGCTTTCAGTGAATAAAAGTGACTTCAGGTTTACTTCAGTGTTCTTTATAACTCTTATTCATTCAAAAATTAAGAGGATGGTGATCACTATCTGTCAGTTACCCTTCTACTAGCCTTCCTGCTTTCTCCCTTCTTGCTGCCGTCACAAAATGAAATGTGCTTGCTTTTGTATCTGAAAGAAGTTGATTAAAAATACACCATGCTTCCTGAAATGCAGGAAGGGATATTTCATCTTTCCACCTTTGCCCTTTAATTCCACAGAATGGGCAATGATTATTTTCTATTTGCATATGTTGCCTGAGAGCTCAGAGATTGACCTGGGCAGCAGGGCTCCATGCCACGGGCTGGTAGAACCAAAAAGCAAAGTTTTCAGCCATAAAAAACGTCAGGCAGTACACCTGAAGACGTGCCAGTTAAACTGGTTAATCAATGCTACACAAAATTTGGCACTTAATTCAATACGTTCTTATTGTATTTCCTTTCCACAGTCCTCTGTTTTACTAGCTCAGATTTGGGCTGCATGGATACCTACTAGGTTGTGTTTTTTTTTCTTATGAATATATTTGGCTATACAACCTTATCAATGTCCTCTGGTAGTGCAGATGAACTGTCTCATGCAGCTGTCATCCCCCTCCTGCCCAGTCTCAGGGCAGAGTGACCCATTTCTTGCAAGACTGTTACAAACTCTGTCCATCATCTCTTATCAACAAAGCACTAAGGACAATACACTACATTATACAAGAAGCCAGGAAGTGGGCTGGCTCTTCCTATACTACAAATATTTTGGGGAACAAAAATGACAAAATAATATAAAAACTAGCTAGCTTTTAACAACTGAGACGCTGCTTTCATCATTCATTTCCTTCAGCATACACTTTTAGTAAAAACGGCTACGTCTTGTCTTTTCAGCAAGGCCATTTTAGCCTCTCAATTAAAAGAAAAAGTCAAGATAAAAGGATTTATCATGAGCATGTATTATTTTGTAAGGCAATGAGCAGAACAGATATAAGAATCTGGTACAGACAGATATTGCATGCCCTGCTACTGTCAGCAAATGCTTTTTATAGGAGCAGTAACAAGCCAAAACCAGTCTAGTTCCTCCTTCCTACCTGTTCTCAAGGGATGTCAGTTTGCTACAGAAAGTTGTTTCATTTCCATATATTTCCATTTCGGCTACACACAGTTGCACCCGCCTGGTGACATCACATTTGCCACCCCATACTGATGCATTGATAAGCTAAGCTGGAGTTTGGGCAGGGTGCCAGGGTACCCTGCTCCATCCTGCCAGTGCCTTGCTGCTAGCAGTGGGCTCTGGACAAGACACGTGGGTGCGATGTGACATCCCACCAGCCCCACGGGTCCTGCAGGGATGCAGTAACAGGGGTTTGGGCTCTCTGCCCAGCCACTCACAGCATCAGGAGGTGGCATGTGAATTTGGGAATGGCTTGTGTCCCTTTGATGACTCCAATCAGAGCCACAGCCTGGTGTTGGTGTCCTCCCCCTCCCCAAAACCTGGCTGGGCTGCAGAGCAATGCTGTTGCCCCTTGGTCCTGCTCCCATTCCCTAGCAGCCAGGGGAGATGGGAGGTACATGTCCCCATTTGGTTCCCCCCGGTGAGCAGTGACCCCAGCAAATATCTTCCTTGCAGCGCCGAAGCTGTGGTTTGGCTCATGGTGCCAAAACGCAGTTGTTGGCTACAGTCCCCAGATGTCTTTCACTGTTTACATTTCCCCCTATCAAGGCTTTTTTCTAACACCCACGGTATCAGGGTTTGGGGGAGGCAGGGTGATGTCCTGGGGCTACCCCAGACATCCATTTTCCAGCAGAAGGGCTGGGAACTTTTGATGCCAGACAGCCCTGTAGGATGCAGAGGTGATTTTCTCTCTGAATTTGCTCTCCCTGTGTCTCTGGTTCAATATCTCAAACTCAGCACCAAACTCCTTCCCTGATAACTGTAACTAATGGGTTTTGGTATCCAGGGGGATGTGTTAGGAAGGACAGAGCGTAGTATCTCACCAGGTCAGGGACTGCAGAGAGCTTTAGTGATTTGGGGTTGGGTGTCCCCAGGTCTGCACCCCGCTGTGGGCTGCTTACACCCCTGCTGATGCATCGCATAAGCCTGAGCATACTGCCCTTTCTGAGGGAGGCCATGAGATAGGGGTGAGGAGGAGTGGGGGAGGAGGACACCCAAAAGGTGGTGGGTGGGAGAAAAGATGGAAGGAGATAGCACCATTGCTCAGATATAAGTGGAGCTCCTGTGATTCCTTATTCCTTTGTAGTCCAAGAATTTCTTCTAATAAATTTAATGAAACCCCCTCTACTCTAGCGACAGCTCCCAAGAGGTTCACCAGAAAACTACCTACTGACCCTTAGGACCCAAATGAGTCGGTGTGTCTGCACTGTGGCATCAGACTTGGGTGTGTCAGGGATGACTGGAAATCACTCAGGCACTTCTGAATTTACAGCCCCTTTCCAAAAGCAACACAGGTTCTTGGAAACAGAGCTCAGCAAGAAAAGATGTACCAGAAGAAGAGTGTCTGGGTACATTGCAACAATTCTGAAATTGGTATTAGTTTCTAAGTGCTTTAGAAAAAAGAATACTAGAAGTTGTGTTTTGTTCTGGCACTTTGGACTGCCTTTTCTTTGCTTAAGTTTAAACAAAACATCTGAAAACAAAATGTCATTTTGTTGCGGGTTAATTTAAAAACACTCTGTTCACTGGTTCCATTGAAAGCCTCTTTCCTTAGTTGTTCATTAGGCAGTAAACAAAATAATTTTGTGCTGATACAGGCTAACTCCATTTTAAACCAGGAGCCAAAAAATCCCCCAAAATAATCACACATTCTTTCTGCTCAACTTGAATGCTTAACTTAGAGCTGTCATGGAAGTCTGATGAACTTGGGCTTCCCCATCATGCCAGTATTCCTCAACATTTAATGTACATGACAATATTTCCTTACAGTTCCCGGCTTCCCAAACCCACAGTTACGTTTCCAAATAAACTAGCTTTCTTTGTAGGTACTTTGTGTGTACCCCCTAAGTGGCTGAAACTCCTGCTGAACTTGCTGGGTTATTTTAACACCTTGGCATATTTGAAAAAAAAAAAAAAAAATCAAAGCAAGTGTATTTAGGGCACATGGATGGCTTCTGAGATGGCTTTAAAGACTGCCTTTAGGGCACCAGATTTCAAACTTTAATCCAGCTTTAATGTATTTGCTTACCTGCTCTGCATGCTGCAATACGTTAGTGGAAAGAGGTTTAAAGAAGGTTGATTCAAAGCAAGCTGTCTTCTAATGTTACCTCCTACCATCCACCAAGTCAGAACAAGGGTTTCAGTTTGTAACAAGCTGTGCCTGTTTTGATCAGCCAAAGATTTTCCACAGCCAGAAGCTGCCCTCATCATTTACTGTGTACACTGTGGACTGAGTTTGAAACCAAAACTCCTTGGCTAAAAACTGCTACGGATAGCACTCAGAGCACTGGGTGGGCAGTGTTACCATGTACAGCATGCACAGCACTGAAGAGATTGATATCCTGCATTAAAAATAGAATTATTTCAATGTCATGTGTTAAATTGATCAGGGAAGATTTGGCTAGTATTTCAAACCGTTGAAGTTTTGTTGGAAGACTGAAATATCAACAAAACTAATTAGTGTGAATATTTCCAAATAGTCCTCATAAGATCTTGTACATCCTCAAATTTTTCAGCCCAGCAAGAAGAAGTAAATGTATTTGCACTTCGTGAAACATACGGACCATTTACAAATCAAAATATTTTCCTTGCCTTCTAGCATGACTGAAAAGATCATAGTAGCAGATTTGATTTTTTCTTTAATCCTTTTCAGAAATTGAATCAGCTCTGACATCTCTGTTTTTTTTCCAAAAAGTGAAATCTTTGAATCAATTTTTAATAAGATTGTAATTGACAAATCCATTGGAACATTAGTGAACATTTAAATACTAATTAGCTAAGCCACTGCTAATCTCTCCTCAGCAGAGCTCACAGACACAAACGTCAATTAAACCTGAGTTTGTCCCCAAGGAAAGAAAGGTCAGAGGGTAGTGTTCAGTCAGCTGTGAGATTATGTTAACACAGTGTTAGGAGTAATAAACTCTGCAAAAGAAAAAAGCTAAACTTTCTTTTACTCTCTCCCTCCCCCCCCCCCCCCCCCCCCCCAATAATTACATTAACTGTAGGGTGGAGAGAGGAGAAACAAGGGAAGAATTACAAGAAGTGAATCGACTCTTGCCTCTTTAGCAACAAACCAAACAACCATCAATCCATTGCCTAAGGAGTTAGGAGACAGTTCATTCCCTGCTTACAGCTAAACCGTCGTTTATCTCAGGCAAACTCCTGTTTGTTTCCACCAGGGTAAGGTTTAGGTTTTTACTTAGACCTGAAGCTGCTGTGACGTTTGAATTTGAGAGGGTTTTTTCCTCCTCTAACATTTCCCGCCCACCCTTCCCAAAAGGAAAGCACACCTGAAGGCCTCTCACTTCGCCATCCTTCCCAAGATCGGCGGATCTATTTGCTGCAAATAGCAAATACAGGGCAGCAAAGTAAGTAGTGTGTATTCACCATGCTTTCCCAGTTTGCTTCCTTTTGCTTTTTGGAGCACTTTATTCCAATTCTGCACCTAGGAGGTGGATGGTTTTGAGTACACAAACAACCCCATTAAAGTCAAGGGACTTCTGCACTTTGAATTACACAGCTCCCTAAGTGCTTCAGTAGACTGAAGCTGTAACTCATTACGACTGGCAGCACAGGGGTATGGTTAAGTATATGCTGCAATGTTTCTGCAGATTTATGGGTTTTTTTTATTTATTTATGTTGCTTTGATGGACTTCAGCACCTGTTCAAAGTTAAGTACTTGCTTGCTCAACGAGGGATGCCAATACCTCCTTTTTTAGTTATATCCAGCATCCCTTCTTCCCCACACAATCTTCCAAGGAGAGGCTGCCTTGGAGAGCAGCTCTCAGGACACAGAGTCTCAGAAGTGCAGCCCTACTGATAATGCAAAATCAATCATTTTAAATGAGGAGGGAAAGCATGCGATAGATGGTTCCTGACCCCAGCCACTGTGCTGAGAAGGGTGTAGATTAACAGCTCCCTTTTATCAGAATACGGTTCTTGTATCAGCCTGCTTTGTCAAAATCTTCTATTTTATATAAAATTTGTGGTAGAGCACGGGCAGCCTACAGCATGGCAAAATTGAAGTCAGAGCCAATCTAGGGGCACGTGGAAAGTGCAAACTGCTATGGGAAGTGTTTTGAAAAGCCAAACACACTGAAGTGACATAGCTTGATGAGGCCTAATGTGTAACATATGGATTCTCCCTGCTCTTGGAAAGCTTTAACATTAGAGCCTCTTAACTACGCTTGAAAAGAAAAAAAAAAAATCTTATAAACTACTCTTCCAAAAAACAAGAATAAAAAACCCCCAACATATCTTAAAAAATAAATATAATCTGCTCATGTACCATGCTGGTTAGCAGGCTAAGTATAAGTTGATTTATTTAGGAGCTTTGGAGAAATCTCAGCAGAGAAAAATATTACAGCTTGCTGTCATAATTTCCTAAAGTTTAAGTGTTCATAGATTTGTAATGCTCGAAGCTAGGAGGGGCCACTCTGTCATCCAGTCTGACCTGTTATATATCACAGGTCATTACATTTCACCAAGTTACCTTTGCATTGAGTCCAATAAATTGTGTTTTGCTAAAGACTATCTCCAGAAAGGCATTTGTCTGGAGGTAAAGACTTTAGGAGCCAGAGAATCCACCCTCCCGCTCCCTGCCCCTGGTGTGTTCCAGTGATTAGGCTCACTCTAATAAAAACACATGTTCTTTTCAGCTTAATTTGTCCAGCTTCAGCTTCTAGCCACAGATTCAGGTTAAGCTTCGCTTCATTGGACTGTAAAGACCTTTGGTGTTCAGCCCCCCTTTCCCGTGAAGACGTCTCTCTGGAGGACCTTTATGGATGATAAACATGCATAAGAAGCTCCATTTAAGTAATTTCTCTCCAACCCTTGATTTCGTTTTACAGCTGTTTCTGTGCTCTCTGGGTATACACCTTACAAGCAGATCTTGCTGAACCTGCAGTATTGCAGTATTGCTCCCACCAGTCCCAACCACAGACGAGCTCAGCGCCCAGTAACATCTTTATTCATGCAAGCATTACTGACAAAGAGAACCGGTGTGTTATGCTGCAATCCCCCGCTTTCCTTCTGGTTCAACGTAACCAGCAGAGCGTTTTGTTTTCAAGGGTACAGCCCCCTTTTTTGTCGATGAGGTCTGTATTTTTTATTCCAAAGTATACAAACTGGCGTTTTAACTGTACCACTTCATTTCACCAGGCTATGCTTACCAAGTCGTTCAGACCAGTTTATTTCACTGTTTAGTCTTCCTGACTTATACCATTCAGTCTTTGCCTTATCTCCAGATGATGATTTTACTTCAGCTCACAGATAAAGATGTTGAACTGCCAGATCAAATACGAATTGCCACTGAACCAACCGGAAAAATCCACATTCAATTAAAATTCCTCATTTACTTATAACTCCTTCAAGGTTTAGTCCACCTAATATATACCTTATTAACAATGCATAATGCTGTCATGCAGAAAGTAGCATGACACATACCTGACAAAATTTTATTACTTCTTTTAGCAAAAAATCTTATAATTCCAGCAGAGGAGGACATCAGCTTTGATATAAGAATTTATGTTAATTCCGCTCCTGTCCTTGAATACTTCATTAACAGAGCCTTGAGGAAATTCATTTGCTATTTTGACTGAGCCTGATGTTTGGTTAACTGGTTGAAGTTATCCCACTTACTCTTTTTGGCTACTGACTGTCTATTTAATATGTAAATATTGGTAGTTTTACAGAGTGTCACAGGTCTTCTGTGGTCTAAAATTCAGACAAGATGAGCCTAAACTCACATATTTATGGTCTTAAGATGCCTATTTCGCAACCGCTTTAACATGCAAAGAACCATATTCATGTGGCCTTGCTTAAATAATTGATGGGTCTTTAGCAAGGAAGGTCTTGAAACATGCTGTTTTAAGGCCACAGGAACCAAAACCAGAGGACTCTGAAAGGAGCAAGGTGATGCTGCATTAGTACCAGTGCAGATTATCCTCTCTTGAGAACACTTATATCCTTCAGTCATTTTACACGAGAAACAGCTGCTGAGTAAATGCCACCGCGCTTATGCCTGAAGGTGCTATTTGTGCTCCAGAGTCTGTAAGTCTAAAGAAACCCTAATAACTTTACCTCAAATGAATTAAATCCATCTCAGGGTACGTCCAGTCCAGGAAGACATGTGCATGTGCTGAAACATTAATTTTGCCATTTGTTCTGATGCTGGCAGCCCTGAGCGGTGGAGCTGCAGTGGACTTATCAGCTCTTCTCCCACTTGAGTCCCACATGCTGGCAGGGAGTGTGTCCATGTCCCACCCCTCTCCATCCCATAAGGCTGCCTGTCACCCCACAGTATCTTGCTGGGTTCCAGGCCTTTTCCTTATAATTATCACGTTCCACTTCCAGTCACCGCCGGCCTGAGTCACGCTTGCCAAAACTGATAGAGTTGCAATTTTGACATGCCAAAACCTTTACACAAGCAGAAATCTCCTTGTCCCCAATGGCTTCCCCTCCAGCGTGGACAACGTTGTCCAATAAAGCCTACATTTGCTCCAAAACTAAAATGATGCAGACACATTTTATGCTGTGCAGGAAAGAACACAGCTGTAAGAGTCGCACAAAAATCCTGACTTCAGCTCTAATCATCAGATAACTCCAGCTATGTAATATGCTCAGCACCAGGGGAAATATCAAAGGGTGCTTCCAAATAATATTTTCACATAAGAACTTGCTAAATGGCAGACCAAATCCTGATCTGGCCGGCATCAGTGAAGCCACAGGAGTTTATCTCACCAGGAATCTGGTTCAGCATCATGTACATAGAATTAACTCTGCTTTGCTTGCCACTAACAAGTAACAAAATAAAAATAAAACCCACAGGGCTATAGCAAAGAGGTTGGGGATTTACCTGAAGTATGCATTGATCTTTTAACTTGTGCGGAACCTGAGGCCCGAGATGATGGCCTCAGTGTGGAAATGTAGATTGATCAGAT